>NC_090062.1:4079209-4126709 GCF_038355195.1 Osmerus mordax
AGAGAGAGAGAGAGAGAGAGAGAGAGAGAGAGAGAGAGGGGGGGGGGGGGAGGCCTCCCAGTGCACCGCTCTGCTCTACCTCCGCCTAATCAATGCTAAGTGATCCTCCCATTGACTTACACAGCCAACATAATTGCCCGTGAGAGGCTGGACAGTAACTCTCCTCCCGCCGCTGCCGCACTCCTGGGTGACAAGCTGAATGGAGACATGCTCGGGGGGGAGGGGGGGGGTGACAGGGACAATAGATAGAGAGAGAAACACAGAAAGAGGGAGAGACCAATGAGGAGCGGGATCGCGGTTTCACATCGGGCGAGCGTGAGAGACAGAGAGCGAGAGAGAGAGAAAGAGAGAGAGAGAGAGAGAGAGAGTAGGAGAGAAGGTGGGTTGATGGAGGGACGATGGGAGAACAGAGGGCTGGGGAGCCAGATCACTGTACAGTAGGGCTGGCCGGGCTCCAGGGAGAGGCTTGGTTCTATCCTGGGTGTCTTCCTCTCTCCTCTGGACACATCTGTCTTGACTTTCTCCCAGGGCTCCCCGGGGCCCTTTCCACTCCAACTCTTTAATTTGACTAAACACCTGATTTATTTATCTCTCCGATGAGGAAGACCGTTTGTCTTAATAGGGCCTGTCAACCTCAAGAACCCATTCAGGGCAATTTACTGGCAGGCTCGCCTGGCCTTGCCTCGTACTGCCTCTGCCTCGCTCTCTGCTGAAGCGATAGAAGAGAGCTGCAATTCTCCATTTATCCTCCTCAGAAAAAATACCCCTAAAAGCATCTATTCAGTGAGCCTGTGGTTTCCAAGGGCTGAATTGACTTCTTATTCACACGACTACACTTGTTGTGAATGGCTTATCTGTAAAATTGATACATTCAACACCGATTTTATTAACCTTTGGCTATGTCCATGAAGGGGCAACATTTTGTGGGTCGCCAGCAAGCATGGCCTCTGTCACAGATCACCACTATCAACAAGTGTCGGGGAGGGGAAGGGGCTGAGGGACAAGGGGAGGGAGGGGTGGGGGGCTGAGGGACAAGGGGAGAGGAGGAGGGGGGGGGGGCTGCGGGGACAGGGGGAGGAGGGGAGGGGAAAAGGAAGGAAGAGAGGAAAAACAGGGATCTTCCACTGAGGTGCATGCAAAGATGGAAGGAGGTGCTGATCTAACCATGGTGTGCTGTTCCTGTCATCCCCCCCTGGCCCCCACTGTCCCTGTCCAGGCCCTCAGAGTGGCACTGAGGTACTCTAACAGCCACATCTGGAGTCAATACTGTGTAAGAGACTCCCTGCTCTCATGTCCACTCACAAGCCACTAGCTAGTTTGTATTAACAAACTAGCCACTACAGAATGCACAGACCATTGGATGCATAATGTGCGTGTGTGTGTGTTGTCTGCCTTGCAGGAGTGGGGCAGCGTTGAGGGCCACGGAGGGCTGTGTGGGCCATGTGTGGGGAGTGCAGGCCTGCACAAACACTAACAGAATACTAACAGAGGGCCTATTGTTTTGATGCTGGGTGGCATTGTAGGGAGCCCCGGCTAGCCCCCTGCACTGAGAACAAGTGGGTCCCTCCTTCTCCTCCTCTCTTCTCTCTGCTCTCCTGTTGTTTCTGCTCGCTTTCCCTCCTCCCCGGGGTCGCCTCGAAATGGACGCATGAATCAAGACGTTTTCTTCAAATCTCAAACAGGAAAAGGATTTGATTCGGCTTCGGATTCATTTAGTCGGACCGGGCCTGAGCTCCTACCTTCCCTGTCCATCTTCGGCAGAGCAGAGGACAACATGTGTTTTGTGTTGGCCTAGTTCTGTGTAAAAAATCCCTGTCTTCCTGCACTAAATTATGGATCAGCTTTAAAATGCAGATAAAAGTTTTATTGGCCCGTGCAGGAGAGCAGAGCGGCGGTCTGGCTCTGACCTGCCGGCTGACAACGAGGCCGTTTCCTGCATTTTGCATGGCCCCTAACAGCGGTGTGCCGGTCTGGGCCGTTAACGCGTCTCCTCTGATATCGCTTCCACGGACGGCCGCTCGATACGTGCCTGGACGCTCCAGAAAGAGGGAGGCCTCCACAGGTCTAATGTGTTGTGACACATGAGGAGATGTTGCTGGTTCTCCCAGACTAAGAGAGGTGGCTGGGCCTGGGAGCCAGGGGCACAGGGCTGGGGGTCTGGGCTTGGATGCAGTTTGGGGTCTGGAGGTCCGATGCTTCACCCACCGGTCTCATGTGCACATGGGAACAGGAAACAGGCTTGATCTAAGCCGGGCCAGGCTGGCACACTGGGGCTTGCTCCATTCACCTCGTTCAGCGTTCACCTTGTCAGATTCCTGCCTCTTTTAAACGTCACAAAGTAGGGCAAAAAACATCAAGCAAACGAGCGGCTGAATAAATGATAGGAGGAAAACAGGCGGGACCATGGTTGTCGGGGGGGGGGGGAGGGTTTGTGGGGGGGGTAGTTGAGCCTCGGGGTCTGTGGATAAAAGGCACTTTGTAGGGGTGCGATTTGTTCTGTCCAATACCCACATCTCCCCCCTCTTGGGCCCCCTCCTCGGCGCTCTAATCAAGCAGTCTCTCATTTGGGTTCCAAGTCCGGCACCAGGGAAAAGAAGCATGCTTGTTACTTTGAAGAGTCCCGGGTGAATAACACAGATAAAAGATTCAAGCAGAAAGAGAAAGAGGGGAGGGGAGGGTGGAAAAGGGACAGAATCACAAGGCCCCCTATTCTCTCGCCTCCCTTTGGTTAGGACAGCTGAGCCAGATCTGAATGACTTCTTTTTTTTCCACGCAGGAACACTGGAATTTCTTTGTCCTCCCATCAGTCAGCTATTGTGGATGATCCCATATGCTGCAAACCCAGGCTAAGTAAATGAAGACTTGTTTAAATGCTGTGATTGTGCCTGGCTGTGTCCGGATGCAGACTTCACATTGCTAACATGCCTAGCGTGCTGGAGGCTGGATCTCCATGTCTCTGAGTATGTGGTGTGTGTGTGTCGAAGACAGCAGGAGTGTGAGAAAGAGAGAGAGAGAGAGAGAGAGAGAGAGAGAGAGAGAGAGAGAGAGAGAGAGAGAGAGAGAGAGAGAGAGAGAGAGAGAGAGAGAGAGAGAGAGAGAGAGAGAGAGAGAGAGAGAGAGAGAGAGAGAGAGAGAGAGAGAGAAATTGAGTACTACAGGTGACGTACAGTAACACACACACACACACACATGTTCATCTCAAACTCACACACACACACGCACACACACAGAATACAGACATACACTAAGGATTGTCATTGGAACTATTGCATCAAACATGTGCTACCCTTGTATGACTCTAGTAGCTATCTAACCATGTCCATTTCGTTGTTTCAGGGTAAAATAAAAACAAACAATGTACTCAATTGCTGCCAAAAGCAACCTTAAACAGAGATGTACTCCATCACTACATCTGTCAGAGCACAATCAATGTTCTCATGTTTATCCCCTGAAGGGCAACAGCTTTGTAATAGAATTGTGCAATATATTACTTTGTCAATAAATTGACATAAACACTGAACATTATGACTTCATATTTTTCTCTGTAGCCTAGACAGTCCACAGCAAAGTGTAAAACAGCTGGCTGCGAGGAAGATCACAAGAGCTTATTTTATGGCTTCACACATTTTACCAAGCTTAACTTTGGTGTAGAACTCACATACAGACTTGTTCAAGAGTGCTTGCAGGCCATATGTGTTCCTCGTAATATGGTGGTAAAGTGCCTTGGTGCCCTAGCCCTGAGACAATATGAGCAACAGCTGTTTTACCTGGCCCGCTGCCCCTACCATGATATAAAAGCTGTTAATCTTGCCAATAAAACATCATTAACAAGCGTGAGCAAGGACTCACCAGCACATGTCAGCATATGGAGGACATGACCATCAATCGTGAAAGGCTTCCAGTTCAGAACCAACATGTATCGTCGCTGTACTTTATTTCATTTTTTTATCAAAGTCTCACTGTCTAATGACTCCACAACTTTTGTACACACATCTTCAGAATATTTCTTACGAAATGTTTTCATTGAGATTGACACATGGAAGAGTTATTAATAAAAGCCCACTTTACCAGTCTGCCGCTCGCACTCAACACTGACGCCGGCTAATAACCTAACGATGGAGGAAGCTTCCCTCTTCAGAGTAATTATGATAATGTGAAAGGCCCGCCACTTCACTGTGTATCTGTGACATCAGGAAGAGGTACTTCATCAAGCGCTGGAGATGGAAGCTAGACCTGAGCAGATCACACCACAGGGAGGCCCGATAACACAGAGGTCTCCTCGGAAAAAAAAAGGCATTACCTCTAAACTAAACACTTCAGCGGATGGGTTTTCAGAGATCTTATTCGCCGTCTACATAACACAGCCTAATCCAACACAACTGATCCCTCCGCCATTGAGGACGTGCAATGGGAGCTACTGCGGACTTTGTGTGACAGCGGTGACCTCGCCAGAATATGTGGCACCTTCTCAGAAAACTGATGTGCCTTGAACTACATGACTACAGCTTTGACCCCCTCACTGTGACCCATCTCACCAGCATCCACAAGATAATGGATGGATGTTTTGGCAGAAGAGAAACCTTCCGAAAAATATACCTTGAGAGAGAAGAAAAAAGAGTATTGTCACTTGGATTAAATTAAGAAATATGTATTTATTGCATGAAGGCTACAGAGTGCTCTGTAACTGCTGTGAACTACATCCATTTCTAAAAATCAATCGCTACTTTCCAGCCACATCGGAAGAAAGGAAATCATTTTGTTCTTTGCGGGGCTGGGACCAGAGCTGGGGCTGAGGAAGGGGCTGGAGCTGGGGCTGGGGGCCCAGGATGGGACCAGAGCTGGGGCTGAGGAAAGGGCTGGGGGCCCAGGATGGGACCAGAGCTGGGGCTGAGGAAGGGGCTGGAGCTGGGGCTGGGGGTCCAGGATGGGCCAGGGTCTGGGGAAGGGGCTAGAGCTGGGGCTGGGGGACCAGGATTGGACCAGAGCTGGGGCTGAGGAAGGGGCTGGAGCTGGGGGCTGGGGGTCCAGGATGGGCCAGGGGCTGGGGAAGGGGCTGGAACTGGGGCTGGGGGGCCAGGATTGGACAGGGGCTGGGGAAGGGGCTGGGGGCCCAGGATGGGACCAGAGCTGGGGCTGAGGAAGGGGCTGAAGCTGGGGCTGGGGGCCCAGGATGGGACAGGGGCTGGGGCTGGGGAAGGAGCCCAGGAGGGTCTGTGAGGGTAAATCCAGCGTGACATGTACTAACCCAGCCCAGCCAGGGCAGCCAGAGCTTAAGCAGCATTACACGGCTGTGAGGATGCAATTTGCTTTGCGGCAGGGGAGCCTGATAAATATTCCATTCAGTGCACTCCTTTAAGTGAGAGGTGTATATTTGCTAATGTAAGGCTTACTGGTGATTCCTTGAGGTGAATCTATATTTTGCTCACAAGATTTAATTGTACTGTCACTCACGACATGTGCCGCTTGTCCTTGGAAACCATTCAAACTTGACTGAAACCCAAAGAATGATTCAATGGGCAGGTTGATGGTACGGTTAAAGCAGAGCAGCGTGAAAAGAGGAGGGGAAGAAAAAGGATGGGTAGAAAAGAGAGGGTGACCACCGAGAGAGAAGAGAGGAGATGAGAACTAACACAGACAGGGTGTTTCTCTCTGCTGCCAATATCATGAGCTAAATCCCTCTATTCATTAAAAGGAGAAAAAAAACGGCAATTCTCCCATACGTTCATCTTGCGAATGCTTCCCGTAGAATAATGATTTACTGCGTCTCATATTTCACCTGGGTGCACAGGGCAAGCAGTCCACCACTGATGTTCAAAAATGCTAACTGTGGCACTTGGGCGAAATGGAGAGCTGTATCAGTGTATGTATGTACTGCGTGTGTGTGTGTGTGTGTGTGTGTGTGTGTGTGTGTGTGTGTGTGTGTGTGTGTGTGTGTTTGTTCATTCTCAAACCTGTATCAGATTGAAAAAAAAAATGGAAGCAAATAAATATTCATATTATTATATTGGATTTGTTTCATGTTACATTCATTTTTCAGTTAATTTCATCTGCCGAAAGATCGAGCAATCTTAGAACTGTACATTCTAACACAGTATGTTATCTATACTCTATTTTCAGTTTGGATATTATGGACAGGATCCACTATTAGGTGCTTCAACAAAGATAAACTAGGTGAGGAAATAGCATGCTACTATGTTTTCAAAAGAAGACAAAAATCCCCTCTCGCTGCTACAAAACATGCCTTAGGGTGTGCATGTGTTTAGCTACATATTTGTGTCATATATCTCTATAGTCATTTTCAGCTTTATTTGAGACATTAAAAATGAAGCTGAATGCTAAATTTAATTTAATCATATCTTGAAGTAAACATTACTGCCTGAACAGTACATGTTCTGTTCACACACTACGTGTCTGTGTGTGTGTGTGTGCGTGTGTGTGTGTGTATGTGTGCGTGTGTGTGTGTGGAGCAGGAGTAAAGAAAAGAAAAACCAGACCAGGTATGTGAAGCTTCAAATCAGTCTCAGCTGCTGTCTCTCCACCTCCCCCCCCCTTCCCCTCACTCTCCTTTTAAAGAGCTTCCACTTATCTGGCTGCCACAGGGCTGTACGCAGGGTCCCCACCACTGTCATGTAGACGCCATTCTCAAATTGATTATGAAAGTGCAAGAGGCTTGATTTTCATGTGTATGGAATTCGAGCAGCCATTTTAACACACATGTACAATGCTGAGCCTCATTTATTCATAAAAAAAAGAAAAAAAAGAAATTATCTAACCTTCCGAGAGAAAGAATGAATGTAGTTTGTGTACCAATTTAGCAACCACCTTTTTTTTCATTTTTTTTTTTTCAGTTGAGTAAATGCTTTAGCTTTTTTTCCCCAAAAACATTTCCAGAGCTTTGGGTTGGGACACTGGCTTGCCACAGGGAAACCTGAACAGGACTGCAGTGTGTACTGTATGCAGCTAAAAGGCCCTGATTGACTCTGAATGCAAGACACACTGCACACAGAGCTTATTCCACCCGGTCTCTCCCCCTGAGAAAACTGCATTCAAATTCCACAATAATTTATCAAATATGTCACCTGGATTCTGACACACACAAGGGTAATTTTATTTTATACAAATATGTATAAATATATCCATACATCCACCATATACACACACGCATGTGACGTGAAAATGATGAAATCAAACAGAAATCAATAAAGCTACATTGTAATTATTGAGTGGTCTCTGCAACAATTTTGACACAGAATGCTCTTTACATATGCAAGCCCCTGCAGACAGAGATGGCTTTGAGGGTCATAATTAAACCAGTCTCGTGTCTAGGCTGCCACATCATACTTAGGTATCTCTCTTTCTTCATTTCCCAGCCTCTCTTTCCCTCCCTTCTTTCCCCTCTGTCTATGCACACACCTCCTCTCTCTTCTTTTTTTCTCTTTCACCCTTTCTTTCTCTCTTTTTACCCCATCAGCCCTTCCTGATCTCTGCTACCTTTTTTGTGTGGTTTGGAGCCCTTCCAGCCCCCCCCCCCCCCCTCCCTCTCCCGTTCTGTGGTTTTGTTCAGGAGATCTCATCTCCCCTCTCGCCGTTCCTCCGGATTGACAGCTAAGCTCAGGTAAGAAAACAAACAGTCACCTCTCAAATCGGCTGCTGAAAAGCAATCCGTCACTAATTCTCCCTCTCCTCCCACCTCACCCTCCCTCTCGACTTCCCTGCCCCTCCCTCCCTCCTGCAGCTAAGCCCTAACAATTTACTGGTAAAGAGCGACAAAAGTTTGAAATCATTAAATTCAAATCCCTCCATTCTCTGTGTCTCACTTAACTATTCTGCCTGTCCTAGCCTGCGGTCTGTGTCTCTGGTCATTCAAAATTGTATTGGGAGTCTACCACAGTTAAACTCTTCTCAGAAGAGAACCCACGAGACAATACTGTATAATTACCAATGTGTCATGTGAGGGAGTACAGTAAATGGGTGGTTTCGTTAGGCTGGCTAGGTGATAAAAGAAAGCAAATGTCTGATGCCGTTGATAGCCTTGTTTTGTTTATGATATGTTCTTTCACCACAGGGGTTTGGGCGTGTTTGAACACAGGTGCGCCAGAAGAATGTCGTTCTTTTCATGGGTTCAGACTAAGTCAAATTGTGTTCCACCTATTGTTTTCTCTTCCAATGGGAAACTCCTTTCTCCCACCTCAGACAAACAGATTCCTCCTTCCTCTGTCATTAACACGGTTGAGAAAAAAGATCCCTTGATTTTTCCACAAGGCAGAACATTTGTAACGACAAGGGAACAACAAGACTCAGAGATTCTATGGCATTAATTCAAAGGTAGGATTTTAGAAGCAGGAAAAAAACATACAAATTAAGTGCATTTTCCATTCAGTTCCTTCGCATTTTATTATTCACTTACTTTTTTTTCTTTTTACATCAAAAGCAACCTTTAGTGAAAAAGGAACAATGTGACAGGAGAGGAGGCCTAGGTATGGTACACAATGTCATTGGTTGAGAAGACTTCATGAGTGTGGAGCAAGGCCAGTCTGGCAGTAGGTAGCTTTTATCTGTGCATGTCAACATTTATTTCTGACTCTCCACCATTCATCCCAGGCTACAGGAGGGCTTGCCCTTTGCATTGATTTTAACCTAACAATTAATGCAGCAACTGATTTATCATAACACTTTAGATCTTAATCATGAGGTGTTTTCTGCCGGCTGCCTTTGTTTGTGTTTTAATTAGGCGGACCTTGCGTGTCTCCAACCCTGGGCTTCCTTTTAATTGCCAGTATTTACATCAGAGCGACTTCAAACGCAGAGAGAGACATTTGTTAGGGGGTGCACAAAGCAGCCCTTTGAAATGTCTACAGTCGTATGAAATGGCATGCTAATTAAAAACCTGAGGGAAGCAGGGGGTGATGGGAGAAGTGTTTAGCTCGTGGATTCAGGGTTCAACTCGGTCTCAGAGTGCGTTAAAAGAGACAGGGGCTATGTTGGCTCTATCCCTCAGCCTTCCTACCTGGCACGGCTTAGACCACCACAGTGTAACCTCACCCCTCCCATCTATCAAACAGAAAAATGCCCTGTAATTTAAATAGATCTGCTTTCAAAAGACCTCAATCATTTGAGACCTCCTGCCCACTGCACTCTGATCTATAGTGGCATATACAAGGGCAGGTACAATGAATCTAGTTTACCAAGCGCTGATTTATACCATAAGTTCATTTAGGTTATTGACGATGAATACACTTATTAGAGCATTCAACTGTTATATATTTTTTATCCTCCTCAGCACACAGAGAAAATGTAATCCGATAATTAAACCAAGGGCAAATATTATTTATGATAGCCCGCCATGCTAAAGAAACAGAGCCATTACAGAGATGGTGCATGGTTGCAATATAAGCATGACTGGAGCACAAACGTTGGACTTAACCTGTTAAGGAGTAGCGTCACACATATGTGATTCTGAACATTCCAACCGACTATTTTCCGATAGACAAAAACTATATGACAAACGCTATAGTATGGCTTCAAAATTTACAATTAGGAGGCTAACAAGTAACACTAGCAGGTAGTAGCATTGCTACGAGTATTATGCTAGTTTGCTAGGTAACGGAAGCTAACTAAAACTAGCTAGCTTCCGTTTTGGAAAAATAACTCACTCCTTAAGATGTCAGGGATCAGCTTGTTTGAAAGGATCTTTTTATCGTCGCATAATCATGCATGTACTGCCAATTAAACTTCTCTCACTGCTTGATGTGAATGCGCATGCAACAGTGCATGTGACAATGTCCTTTTAAAGTGTGGGATTGTACCAGGGAACGGGCGTAGGGCCTGGTGATGTGAGGGATCAGAGAGGCGAGCTGGAGACAGCGGGAGCCTGGCGTTATCATGCAGCTGCTATAGGGCCGCACTCCACCGCAGCGTAAACACCTTCTTAGTAACAGTCAGTGCTAAGGACTGGAGCAGCACCCCTTCCCAGCCCACTCCCTCCACGCCTGCCCTCCCTGTCCTCCTTCCTCCTCCTTCCACACCTCCCTCCTCCTGCCTCTCCTCCTCCCCTAATCCCCCTCCTCCCTCTCCCCCTCCTCCCTCTCACCCTTCCTCCCCCCATCATAAACAGAGATTTGGAGGGTGCTGGCACTGTGCTGCACCGTGCCACGCCGAGCTGCGCGGGGCGTTCACCTCCACAACAGACACATTCCTCTCAGATGTGAGCGAGCTGACGAGTAGGTACACTCTCCTTTCTCCCCCCCCCCTCTCTCTCTCTCTCTCTCTCTCTTCCTCGCTCTCTCTCTCCCTCTCTCTCCCTCTCTCTCCCTCTCTTTCCCTCCCTCCCTCCCTCGCTCTCTCTCCCTCTCTCTCTCTATCTCTCTCTCTCACCCCTCTTTCCTCTCCTCTCCGCCCCGGCTCTGTTTACACCAAACACACTCTGACTCTCAAGCTGTGTTCCGCCATCACCGGATCGGCACGAACACTCGGCATGAGCCAATGTCAGTGTCTCTGGTCTCACAACAGACTCCGGCAGACGGCCGGCGCGAGACTGAACCTCACACACGACTACAAGGACAGAAGGGGCTGGAATGCATGCCGTGTTCTGGAGAGGGGCATTATGGCTGGGGAGAGAACTAAGTACAGTAAGAAACACGGAAAAGCTTTTGCCTCCTTTCTGAGCGCAAGGCTGTTCCGTGGATGCATAGACAGACACCGTGTGTCAGATAGGGATGAGGGGTTTGTGGTAACATAGGGTCAGGCACGCACAGGATGTGGTTTAAGGGGAGAAATGGTAATGGAGGGAGAGTCAGGAGGCTTACCTTTCACTTCAGCCAGGAGCTCACTGGTGTTCAGCCTCTCCATCTTCTCTTTCCAGTCTTTGGACAGAAGTTTCTCCATGCAAGAGGAGTCTGAAAGAGCAAGAAAAACAAACGTTTTAAAAGGCTTTCATTGGACATGTTTACAATTCCCTTTCGCTACACTAAAAACAACAGAATATCATATCGTGTTTTAATTTGAATAGATTTTCACAATAACATTCAGAATTTTCCCATTTCATTCATGTAATTGCTGTCTAAATTTAATTACTGGTATTTGTGTAACAAAGCACAAGAGCCAAGACATTTTTCTCCTCGTCGTTTATGAGTGGTGGAGTAGAATCACCCACTGTGTTTTTGAGGGCCACTTTGTAAAAGGGAGGTGTGTATCATGCTCCTTCACATGAGCAGAGAAGTTGTTCACACGCAGAAGATCTCAGGGGCGTAATCCAAACAAGACTAATCAACACTGTGTCAACTGCACCACAGTTGCACATGTTAACATACATTTATACGCCATAGGTGTTTCCGGCACAGGTCAAAAAAATTAATAAATGACAAATTCAAGTTTGATGCAAATAATGTCTGTCATGTTTGATCCAGATTTTTTTTTTTGCAGCACTTACAAATTGTGGGATTTCTCACAGGTTCGTGTGAATTTGTTTGGTATTGACACAGTCTGACATCTACTTTCACTCTTATGATGACAGAATGGAGGCAGGAGGTGAGACAGACAAGGGAGAGCTTGGATGTGTGTGTGTGTGTGTGTGTGTGGGGGGGGGGGGGGGGGGGGGATGCTACAGGGACGGTACAGCGGCAGAGAGACACACATTAAAGGGGAGGTAAAGGGTGAGCCGCGGTACAGCTAAGCCTTCGCACAGCCGCCGGTGATGAAAACAATTAACATTGGTCCGGCGGACAATGAATCAGAGGTGGAATGGCTGGAATCTGCTGCCTGTCGCCGGGGTCGCTGATAAAGAACACACTGCTTCCCCCGTCGACCCAGGCCTCGGCCGGCCCGGCGCTGTTCAGGGGTCAGCCTGTTCCCATCAAACACCACCATCCCTCTCTCCGGCTCCCCACACTCCATTTCCACCCCCCAACCCCAGCCTCAAGCACTGTCTCCCAGGCATGCTGCCCCCAGCGTGAACCCCCTTATCCAGACTGACACCACGGCAGTCTAACAGCACCCAGGTGACAGCATCCCACTGTCCTCAAACCCCTTCCTGCTTGCTGATTGAGACTGGACTTCTTTTCAGTATTTAGACATAACATATTATATATTATGCAAATCTACATATACAGTATATACTGTGTATATTTAACTAGCATTGGTGAAGTCTTTTCTCTTGTCTTGCTGTGGTAAAAATAGATATTTTAGGGCGTTGAACTAGCATTAGCTTTTAGAATAGTTGCTGCATGTAAACATGAGACCATAAACAGTTGTGATGTTGCCTGGGGATGACATCATCCAGTGTAAGACTGGGATTGTTCTCCCTGAACAGGGGCAAAGGCCACAGGCAAAAGCAGACATTCTTGTTCTCCACAGAACCCTGGGGCAATGCAAGGAATGGCCTAAACCACTTCTCTGACAAGGGCTCATTTGTGGATGCACTCTGCCAACAAAAGGGCACAATTCATAAGCACATAAGTGTCCTGGATGACTTCTGGCTTGTTCTTACAAGTGCTTTGTGTTTTAAGGTTATTGTATTCATCATGTGCTCTTTAGGCAATGGAGCGCACAGACTAAAATAATCTTGCTAGGTCAGTGTGAGCTCAGCTCAATGCCACAGTATCTGATGCATTTAATGACTGATGTCCTTGTTTTAGATGCTGAACATATACCATCACATGATATTGAAGAGGAAAGAAATGCATCAAGGCGCCAGAGATGAAGAGAGAGAGATAAATGGAGGGAGTGATCGAGTGAGAGAGAGAGAGAGAGAGATAGAGTGAGAGAGAGAGATAGAGTGAGAGAGAGAGATAGAGTGAGAGAGAGAGAGAGAGAACGAGCAGAGTAAAAAAAGAGGGTGAGTAAAAAGAATCGTGAAAGTCAGACAGAAAGGACTAGAGAGAACGATAGAAAAAGAAAGAGAAAAAGAGAGAGAGCGCGATGTGGCTGACACGTGCACTACCATAGATGGCTTGTGTTGAGCAATTACTCCTCTCTCCCCAGAACAGAGGGGAGATTTACACAGTTCAGAATGTATACAAGCCAGTATTCCTTTTATCTTGCAGAAACGTGCTCACCCTTCGCTTGCACAAACCCAACATGATAGCTTCTCTGTGAAAACACATCGACTTCAGAGGAACAGGGAGTAATAGGGGGTCAATGGCTCCTCTGGCCCTGTTTAAGGATGGCTTTCAGAAAGATCAAGCAGAGTGGCCATTTTGTTTGATTGTCCACTTCCTCCATGCAGTGCGGGCCGACAGGCCAGCTCTAGCTCAGGTCATTATAACATTACTTCTGCTTTATTGACTTTCCAATCCCCAACTCACAGTTTGTCCCCCTGACCCTGAGAGAGAGGGAGCTGTGTGTGTGTGGGTGTGTGTGTGTGTGCTTCCCTGCCTGGCACTGAGATCACAGACAGACAGGGGTCAACAGGGTTCAGGGGGGAGGGGCTGAGCTCTGCTCCTCTTCCCTAAGCCCCCCCCCTTGGGTTGCTCACCCGGGCTATGCCCATCAGCACACACTCCCTGGATCATAACCCCCATCGCCTTCAGATCCACACCACAGTCGTATCTCCTCCTCTCCACATACTGAAATCTTCAGTGCACTAAATTACAAAACAATGTGTAAAACATCTAATACAAATGCGCCACAACAAATGTATGTGCTGTCTGTATTCATATGCTTTCACGTAAGCGCAGTCAACCCACACTAGAACACGTAGACAAACACACCCCGACACACACCCACACATCCCCACACACCCACGCACACATTGATCCCTTGCTCCTCCAGCGCATTATGGAATGCACCCACCGCCGTTGCAGATAATGTGGTGCCAGCTCCTATTCTACTCCACCCATTCCCCCTCCCTTCCCCTCGGCCGCCTCCTCCCACCTCCTTCCCCTGGGAGCGGCCTCTCCCTGTCTCCTCTCACTTTGCTCCATCCCACCATCTCCGACCCGGGGGCCAGACAAAGCGTGCCCCGCCGTCCGAGGGGAGAGGAGAGGCAGCAGCTGGAATGTGGCGGCGGAGCCTGCCTCTCTCTCTCTCTCTCTTCCACCTGGGAGAGGTGAATAATGGCCGGGATTAGTCAATAAAATAACTCTGCAACACCTCTAAATGCTCGCATTGCATGAACTGAACAGGCACCCAAAATTGGGTTTGGCGGAAAACATGGTAGCTGAAGCAGGCGTGCTTTAGGAAAACATATGTCTCTGTCGTCTGGCTTGTCTCAAAGCACCCTTATAAAGGCGAAAACATTTTTTTTTTGGAATTTAGATTAATAGTAGGAGCGCTGTTTTAATTTCTCAAATTCCTGTCCGTCTTCTCTGGAGAGCTGAAACATGCCAATGAAAACACTGTTTAATATCCGAATAATACTGTCTTGCTCAGATGTACAGGAGGGGAGAAATAAAGGTGTGCTGGGTTCAATTCAGACAAACAAAAGCTCATTCCAGACTTCTGATTTACACTTCATCTGTCAGTCTAACAGTTACCAGGAGAATATGCTAGAAAGCAGCTTGGAAGCAGCTTGGAAGCAGCTTGGTGTCCTGACCATGTATTGAACAGCTTTCAGTTTGTGTGAGACTGAAACAAATATGCTAAATACAGCATGGGATCATGCACGCTACTTTTATTTATTTTTCACACAGTGGTCGGCCTGTTAAAAATCACTTCCAATAGTACTTTTGGGTGTGTGTCAGCCATTCGCTTGGAAAAGCTCTGTCTTACTTTAAACCCACATCAAGTCAAAAGAAGCAAATTAAGTCCTATGCTGTGTAGCTGGCTCCAGAATGAGAAAATAAAAAAATCCATGGAGTTTATTTTCTGTTTCCCTCTGGGGCCCCCCTAAATCTCTGTTCTTCTTCCTTATTCCCTCCTCCCTTGCTGCCCTCCCTCTTACTCTGTCTTTTTCTCCTTCTCTCTCTTCGTCTCTCTCTCTCCTCTGAGAGAGAGTGCGGTTCTTCTCTGGAGCAGTCCCATTCAGACGGGGATGAGAATGGAATGAAAACAATAGTCCTTATCGGAACTATTATTTACATTTTCCCAGTCCCCGTGCTAGACAGCATGGCTTGTCAGCGAGCCCGGACGGCCCCACTGGACCCCGACCAACTTCCTCCGGCCCTGGCGATACCGCAGGCCCCTGGGGACGCCCTCGCCTGGAAACAGCCCCCTCTGCTCCGGGGCTAGCGCTGATAGCAATGTACGAGTCAAAACTACACCGAAATGTGTCCAAAAACATGTTCCCCTGGAGGAGAGGGGGCTTAACGATCCCTCTCAGCAAGTCTAAGTCTGTGTATCCTGCATTTCATCTCTCCAGGGCTCCAGTACGGCCCTCCAGTACGGCCCTCCAGTACGGCCCTCCAGTACGGCCCTCCAGTACGGCCCTCCAGTACGGCCCTCCAGTACGGCCCTCCAGTACGGCCCCCCCCACCCCCCCCTGCCCCCAACAAGCCTCTCGTTGTCTCCAAAAGCAGCACCAATGTTGCGATCCAGAAACATTTAAAGCCTCCCAAACAATGACTTGATACCGACAACTGAATTATCTTGATCTGCTATCTCCATTGTGATCTGCAGTACGTGGCGTGTTCATGCAGCTATCCCACAATCTCTGTGATGTGGGTGAGCTGGCAGACGGATTGAGACACATCCAGCGGAGATGAGCCGGCTAGATAAGACACAGTCTTTCACTGCTTTCCAAACAAAGCTAATAGCGCTAATACAACTGAGTGTAGAGACGTATCTGGGCTGGGTTTTGGTGTAAACACAGATCCCGGCACCTGAGGCACAGCACTGCCAGGATCCCATGTTCGACACAAACCACAACAGTTAAACAGCGAGGCGGCCTGGCTTTGACAGTCTCTCCTGACACTGCCAGCCCGTCTCCAGGGGGTCAGGAAATACACCCACTCTCTCCATCAGTTGCTGTACCTCTCCTCGACATTATAATGCTATCCATACGCAGAGTTTGTGTTTTATTGTGCATATTGTAATAAGTTACTGTTAATAAACTGAGTAGACGCCAGGCCCGTAAATAGCTCTGCATGAGGGCCATGCTAAGGGAAAGTCGTTAGCTAATTTACTGTTTTATTGCAGCCTTAAACAGAGTGCTTCAATCAGTAGCATCGCAAGCAGTGGTTAAGCCCACATCAGAGAGCAACAGACAGCCAGGATGAAATACACTAACAAGGAAATCAAATCTTGTCAATTTGGATTTGAAATGGTCCATAGAAAAAAATAATAATAATAAAAAATCAGAAACATTCATGATATGCTGTTATCTGCTTTTCAAATGCCTTCCATAATTGGTTTTGGGATATTGACCAAGGGCATACCAATGGAATTAGGGTATAACTGCCACATGATGCAGATGAATGTGGTACAATGACTACTGAGGCAGGCTGAGTGAGTTTAATTGGGGTTGAAACCCAGGTGAATCATATCAAAATCAAATGAAAGCCTATCAGAGTTAACGCTCCTGTGCATCCGAACCAGCTCCTCTACAGTAAAGATGTCCCAGAGTCCTGATACCGGATGATCCTCCTCCTGGTCGTCAGGCTGACAGGCAAGTGTGTGTGTGTGTGTGTGTGTGTGTGTGTGTGTAAGCAGGCATGAGTACAAACATGTATGAATGCATGCCTTCTGTGTGTATCTCTGTGTGTAGGTAGGTAGGAAGATGGGTACTTTATTCATACCCATGGGGAATTTGTGGAATGTGTGTGTGCTTGTGTGAGAGGTGTGTGTGTGTGAGACAGTGTCCTCCAGCGATGTCCAGTATCCCTAAGCCAGAACATCTGCCTCTTCTTCCTCCCAAAACCTTCACCCTGCAGCCCACTTACTTCTGCTGGAATCCTGACCAGGGAGGAAGGATCCTCCTCCCTCTCCTCCCCCACCTCCTCCCCCATACTCCCTCCACGCTGGAGGGACGGCACACTCCGGAAAACCACCTCCCATGACAGCACGGGAGTCAAAACCTTCCCTTCTCGTTCCTTTTTCCTACCTCGGCCTATCAGTGGCTTCGGTGCTACCACACTCGCTCACCTCACCGCTGGGACAATGGTCTCCAGGGAGATATTTGCATAAGGTCTCACAATGCAAGCAGTGCCTGGTGAGTGGGTGGGTGGACGGTGTGCTTGTGTCAGACAATCAGACAGACTACTGTATGGCAGAGGAAGCCGGGCGATCTGGTAGAGCCAGAGAACAAATCTGTCACTCCCAGCAAACTGGACGCCTCCCACTCAGCATCAGGCCTGTATATCAGCGGGCCCGTTCCCCCAGGGGAAACACGTAATTACCAAATCAATGATCAACTGACAAAGACCATATAAATAATGTCCTCCTCTAAACGAAGGGGGCTTATAAACACAGGCTGTGTAACGATGCAGAGGGCTGGGAGAATGTTTCATTACGAGAGAGAAAGAGACATCTAACAAGAGTTAGACAGAGACAGAGAGAGAAAGAGAGAGAGAGAGAGAGAGAGAGAGAGAGAGAGAGCGAGAGAGAGAGAGAGAGAGAGAGAGAGAGAGAGAGGGGTGAGGCAAGAAAAAGAGTCAGTAAAGGGAAGAAAGAGATGAGTGAAATGAAGGGAGGATATCTGAAAGGAAGGAGGACTGTCATTCAGCATGTAGCCTGGGCTGAGTTGGAGGACACACACTTGTGCAAACAGTTGAAGTTAGGTTAATAATTACCTTCTGAGCACTATCAAGTGCTTTTAATAAAAATGGGAGAAGAAAGGTTGATGGAATGAAAACCTTTGCTGAGGCCAGGCACAATAATTGAAAGGTTTGAAGAATAAAAGACTGATTTTTCATTTAGTAAGCACACCAAACTACTAAAGATATTTTTCCTCTTCTCCAAATTAAAAAGACTCATTCCATTTCCTCTTTGCTCCAGAATATTCAACCCTGATACACACACAATGTCAGACACACTATGAGACAATAGAGAACTACTTTCATTGTCTCTCCTATTGCAATCTACCCTTCCATGTATGGAAAACAAAATCAAAAGTCGGCATTTACGAAAAGAAAAAAAAAGATTCTCACCAACTCTAAGGAAATCTTAATCACAGAGGCACTAAAAACAAGACCCCATCATCGCAGCAAATAAAACACAATAATTACGAGAAGCAGGCAGGAAAGTGAAATGCGGTGAGAAAACATGTTTTGTCATTCCACCGGTAGTGCTGGAGACAACAGCTGTTGGATGCGGCAAATACTCCTGAAGTCTCCATAATCATGCCGTTATTGAAGCCAGGACAAAAAGGGCACTAATTGCAAGGGAGCAATCTGAACGTAATAGGTTACACACCCTGGCGACGCCGCACAATGCAAACGCTAAAGAGGCAGAGGGAGAGAAGAAGGGAGAAAAAACAACACGTTCTGTGTACAACAGTGTGGCGTCGCTGCTCATTTTCAGGCAATTACCTTCCCTCCTTGTCAACAGTTTTAATAACCTCGATCATTTCCAGAAGACTTTTTTGCTTCAGTTAAATAATTTCAGCTCTTTAATATGCAAATGGCGGCGTTTGCATGCATGGGTGAAGAGGCCTGGCTCCTTGAGATGTGTCAGTACATTGTGGAGCACCTGCACCTCGAGGAAAGGGCTTGATTTAATTGACACCTAATACTATTCATTATTCCACTTGGTGAGCATCCCTGTTAGTCACCTGTAGGCTCTCCTATAGCCTTGTCAACAGCTGCTATAAATAGGGCCAACCTGAGCTTGAGCCGGAGATAGCTCAGCTCCTTGTGAGAGGCTAAGGGAGAGGACAGGCTTCCCCGTCTCGCTCTGCCCGACGGTCGGTTTGGCGTCCGCAGCCGTCGAGGTGGCTTGGAGAGCCGACTGGTTTACTGGTAAGCTGGTTGGCTGGTGGGCAGGAAGGGTGAGGCCGGGTCAAGGATCTTGCTCCCAGGTCAAGGGGTCGGAGGAGGCTTTTTTTTAATCACATGAGGATGAAGCTTTTCCAATCCCTTTTTTTGTTGTTGTGCAAACGCCCTCGCGAAAAACAAACAAACACACACCCACCCAGATAGTCTTCAAGTCAACCACTTCTGTGCAACACACAGACACGAGAAGGCATACGCACGCACTAGCGATGGCCTCAAGGTGATGGAGAAAGACAGACATGTGAACTGAATGGACAGGGCCTGTGTACACTACACGGGTCTATTCTTCCTCTCTTCCTCTCCCTCCCCTCCTCTTCATCCATAACCAAGCAAGGCGTTAAGCTTGGGGCACTAACCTGGCCATTCCAGGAAGCCACACCCTCTCTGGGCTCTCTGACCTCTCTAAATAGGACACGTGTCTATCAAGCATATATGAATTAACCGTTCCCCAGGGGCCTCACCTCCTTAGCTGGGTACCATGTGACCTCCCCCAATCCATTTTACTGCGGGACTCGCTGGCAATCAGCCTTGAATTATTAAAGTGAGTGGTGAGCGATGATCAATTCATGCAGGGCCGGTCTGTGGCACGGCTGGTCGTACTTCAGCAGGAATGACATGGAGAACACTGGGAAATGCTTCCAGACAATGCACATAAAGGTGAAATATGTCACAGCCGATATGTCAATAACCCTAACTATGAAGGCTGAGACGCAGCAGGGCTGCGATGGATCTTAAACGCTTCTAGATGACCAGGGCGAAAGAAGTGGAGAAAGAGGCAGAGAGGGAGAGACTGGGAGAGAGAGAGAGAGGGAGAGGGAGAGAGAGACAGGGGGAGAGAGAGGGAGAGGGGGAGAGAGAGAGAGACAGAGGGAGAGAGAAGGAGAGAGAAGGAGAGAGAGAGAGAGAGACGGGGAGAGAGAGAAAGAGATAGAGAGATAGAGAGAGAGAGAGAGAGAGAGAGAGAGAGGGGGGGGGGGACGATGGATGGATGGATCTAGAGAAAGATAGAAATCGAGAGAGAGCAAGAGAGAGCGAGAGAAAGTATGACAGGGAGAGATTTCTCTGCTCCTTCCAACCTGTCCAGACCAGGGGTGTGTCTAGGGATCCCCAGCTGGCTAGCCTGCACCGTGGCAGGGTGCTGCCAGCTACCTTACCCCCTTGGAGCAGGCCACAGAGCCGCCTGCTATGAGGCAGGCAGTGTGTGTATGAAAGACTCGTGAGTGAATTCTACATGTGTATCAGCCTGGAAGGCCGGCAGGAAACAGCACTACAGCCCTAAAGACCAACATCTTCCAAAGGCCCTCGGCCAGAAAAAGGCTTGGATGCAGGCTTAAAACACAGCCCTAAAGCCCTCTTAACTACATGAAGGATGAAGAGGAGAGGAAAAAAGGAAGAAATTGAAAAAAAGACAAGGAAAAAAAGATAGATAGCGAGGGGAAGGAATGCAACTCAAGGAACCTGGAGAAGGAAGAGGGAGGGGGAAAAATCCAATCAAAACTTAGTGAGGAGATGAGGAGCCAAGATAAACCAGTAGTCAGAGCCCCCAAAACTGCAATCTCCTCTTAAGCCGGAGAGTGGCAGCTGGCAGAACAGCTGGTGAATAGGATTAATGTCAGAAGAATGAAATAAAACTCAACATATGTCCGAGCCTGAGGTGTTGGGACTGTGCGTGATTGTGCCCCCGATGGCTGCCATGTGTGCAGCTGGAAGAGGCTGCTGTGAGTCTCAGCTCCCCTCCACCCCACAAGGTCACTTTTAAGAACTCGCGCCATTAAATGCTTGGATAGCAAAATGAACTTTTCCTCCCCGACTCTCTTTCTTTCCGTCTCCCCGTCTGTCCTCGGATCTCCTCTCCTTGCTGTTTCCTCTGCTCTCCTCTCGTCTTCAGTGCTGTGCGTGTCTCTCCCCTCCTTTCCTCTCTCCTCACCCCTCCTTTCCTCTCTCCCCTCCCCTCCTCTCCTTTTCTCCCTCCCCTCTCTCCTTTCCTCTCCTCCCTTCTCATCCCTTCTCCTCCTCCTCACTCCGTTGCTCTCTCCTCTGTCCCCGCCTCTCCTTTCCTATCCTCTCATCCCGTCTGTTACTCTCCTTTCCTCTCTCCTCATCCCCTCATCGCCTCTCCTCTCCTTCTGTATCTTCTCATCCTGTCTACTCTTCTGTCCTTCAGTGTCTATTCAGGCAACAGAGGGTGTTGTACAGCACTCAGCATCTGCTGCCGTATACTGCACCTCTCTCATGAAGTCCTTTTGTCAAAATATGCAAAACATTCAAGGCACTGCTGAGAAGAATAGTGTAAAGAGTTGCCCACGACTTGTCGACGAATGTTGATAGAAACTATCGCAGGGTTGTTTCTGCTTTTCTATGTGTAGTCTAGCATCCATTG
Source organism: Osmerus mordax (assembly GCF_038355195.1). Lineage (NCBI taxonomy): Eukaryota > Metazoa > Chordata > Actinopteri > Osmeriformes > Osmeridae > Osmerus > Osmerus mordax. The sequence goes on from NC_090062.1 coordinate 4,100,453, forward strand.
CTTTTATTTGATCAGTTTGCAGTGGCGATTGAAGCAACAATGTGTCAGAGAGTCAGGTGGCTGAGCGGTTAGAGAATCGGGCTAGTAATCAGAAGGTCACTGGTTCGATTCCCGGCTGTGCCAAATGACGTTGTGTCCTTGGGCAAGGCACTTCACCCTACTTGCCTCAGGGGGAATGTCCCTGTACTTACTGTAAGTCGCTCTGGATAAGAGCATCTACTAAATGTAAATGTATGAATCAAATCAATTATTATTTGTTTTTCCAAGCAATGTCACAGAGGGTCCTTGAATGTCTACTACTCTAAGACTACTTGTAAAGATTGTTTGGATGAACAAAATGACAGCATAGTATACAATCAGCTCATATTTTCCAATCTGTAATCTACGTTGTGTCTTTGAGGACTGCACTGTATGTCATTGATAGAAGACAGAGATAAACAGAGACAGAGAAAAAAAAGATAGATGGTGAAAGGGGGAGAGAGAGTGAGGTTAAAGAGATGTGGGGAGATAGAAAAGGCAAGCGAGATAGAGGCAGAGAGATGATTCATTTGTTGAAACTTTAGCTAGCACTGACGAGGGGTTCAATACTTATGAAGATGAGTATTAGGAGAAGAAATGTGTGGACTCAATTTTAATTTATCTTTTTCATTTGATGTCTGTAATCATTAGGGTCCACACACTGTAATAAATTATAATAATTTCACACAAGAATTAAATTGCTGGGTACCTTGCAGTACAGCGATTTTTTGCCGGATACCCTGCAATCTAACTGTCAGACGTAAACTCTGCTGCTAATCAATGCTCCAAAACATTCACATTTATTCATCTATGTTAAATTAATAGAAGTGTGGGGATAATGCTGCTTACTGCGATCATGGTTTCACGGTGTGATTTACTAAATTAATGGGTGCCTAAGACTCCACAAGGACAAAAAGAGACTAATAGGATTCACATGAATGGATTGAAATGTGCTGTTAAGCCAAGTGTTTGGCACAGTCACCCAAACTTTATTTCCCATCATAAACGCCAGGCAACGCCGATGTGCTTCACAGATCCCACTGCAATTTGCACTAAAGCTGGAAAACAACTTTTGAAAAATTGTCCTGATAAAAAAAACGAAATCAACATCCCTAGAATGATAATGATCATAATGTCTAATCGTTAATGTCCTCTGTACATCTACTGTAGGCATTAAGCCAATGTGAGTCATGTTAATTTGAGAGACATCAAGTCTGTTCTGGTTTAATCCTGTAAAAGTATGTTTTACTTATAAAGAAATAGATAGCAAATAAATATGCTTTGTGATTTATTTAGCTAATTAAGGGAAGACTATTTACTGTTGCAGTCTGACATTCTCAGTTTCTACCAAGCAACTACCAGCAATTAAATCTGTTTATGGAACTTCACAACCTGCTCTATTTACTGAGATGTCAGGGTTCAGGGTGTACAGTACACACACACACACACACACGCACGTGTGGACAGTGAGTTCAAAGGTCTTTTTTTTGGAAGAGGGAATCTTTCTCTATTCCATACCACACAGCCCACTAGATTTTCAACTCCAATGAAGAATTCCAACGTCTAGGAAGTCCCCTTCACAGGTCCACAGTGAAGCTTCTCAATGCTGCATTGTTCCCCGATGGTTCGGCAACAGCGAGAGCTGTATTTTATTTCGCCAGTTTGTTCCCTTTCTCTGTGTCGCAGAGTGGCATGGACTGAATTCACTGCTCATTGGCCCAGCCATGACTGTGGAAGCTCCAGCAAGCTGAGCTCCAGTCAGGCCTCCTCCACCAAGGCTACCACGCCACCTCCTTGGGAGGAGGACGAGGAGGAGGAGGAGAGGCGGGAGAGAGCGAAAGAGGGGAGGGAGGAGTGGAGTGGCTCACCACCCAAATCCCTAATTGTAGCATTACGATGAAGTGGGGGCTGGAGTTACCAAAAAAAAAAAAAAAAAAGAAAATGTAATTCCAGCCAAGCAATCATTAATTCTAATCCAAACTCATAACTTCAACCTATCATTGGAACTTCATGACATGTAATGGATGACAGGGTCCTAAAGCGTATTAACCACTCGACCTCTGCAGACTTAAAATTATATCGGGGGCACACCCAAAGAGAGATGGCGTTCGCTGAATAATTATACTCATCAGCACTCAAGCTTTGAAGTGCAATAAAACATGTTTCTATTCATTTCTACTGACATCCTCATCTCCTCTGCTGGCACATGTGAAACGTTATTGAACAAGGAGAAAGATTAAAAAAAGAGAAAGGTGTGTGTGTGTGGGGGGGGGGGGGGGGGGGAGAGACATTTGTTTTATCACAAGTGATTAAACAGTCTCTTTGTTCAAGAGGCAGACATCAATGTTGGCCTTGAAATATTCATGCTCACTGTTAGAAGGGAAAACAATGCAAATATGCTAAAGATGGCTTCGTGTTAGCTGTCATGTGTGGAGGCGGATCTGCTCGGATGACAGAAGTACTTCCGTCTTAGAAAACAAGCCTGCAATGTTCCCTGAAATCATTAGAGGTCCACAGCGGCCGCCGGTGCCCAGGGGGTGGGTTACACCACCACTATTTTGATCCCGAGTCAGATGACACCAGCTCTTTTGTCCAGATATGTGTGGAGAATGCCTGGGAACAGAACGCCAGACGCAGGACAGCAATACAGGGCCACCACTCTCCCAGTATGACACCTCCCTCCCTCCCACCTCTCGTCTCTCTCTTTCTCTCTCTTTCTCTGGAACACACACACGCACACTGCCCAGTTTTAGTGTCCCCCCTGTCCCTCTCAGTCTTGGCAAGGGCCTCCCCCCCCCCCCTCCCCCCCCCGCCCCCCACCCCCCCCACCCCCCCCCCCCCCACCCACCCCACCCCCCCCCACAACCTCCCCACCCCAACCCCTCCCCCGTCCTGATTACGTAAAGCCTGTCCATATCTGTTACTGTTCACACCCCTTCCCTTTAATCTGGAGAAAGGAGGCTGCTATTTCCAGATCCTGGGCTTCAGAGCACAATGACAGATTTAGGAGCATTAATGGTCTCGGCCTTCTTGTGTGTCAGCATTTCACCATCTCTGGAGCACTCCAAATACTGTGGGGTCACATAAAACAGCCTGGCCATTAAAACTGCTGCTAATGCATAGCCATGCACATAGACACATACAGCACATACACACACACACGTCACAATCCAGCTTGTACTTGTAAGAATGATGAAATGATGAGATAAAAGTATAAAGCATATCTTGGTTTATCCTCCAATGTTTAATGTCAAAAGCACTTAAGGACTAGCTGAAACTACCGGCCTGTATGGTTTGAGATAATGTATATCTCTCTGAACCCACCTATGGTCAGTGGGTGCACAAGTGTGTGTGTGTGTGCGCGCGCGCGCGTGTGTGTGTGTGGTATACGTGTGCGCAAAGACAAACAGGCCTCTGTGTAGTCCTGGCTGTGATTTGTCTCTCTAAGACACCCGTTTCCTCCTATCAGGGGGTTCCTGTGTAGCCAGCGAGGCAGGAAAACAATGAGTGCGTTGTCCTGCCTGGGTGCAAGGGGGGGACACGCTCAACAGCTGAACCCAGGGAAGATGGCCCCCGGAATGCCACGCCACAGTTGCTACTGTTGACTAATGGGAATATGAGGAGAGGAAGGTGATCCCGACGCAGAGAATGGCACACTAAAGGAACAGCTGCTTGTTTTGTCATCTAAAAAGATGCAGGGAGCGAGTGTGTTGTGTGTGTGTGTGTGTGTGTGTGTGTGTGTGTGTGTGTGTGTGTGTGTGTGTGTGTGTGTGTGAGAGAGAGAGAGAGAGAGATAGAGTTCAGAATGTGCATTCTAAACACATCGTTCAGGCCAGCCTCTCGCCGTGCTCTCAGTGCCCTATACAGCTCATCTACTAGACAGCCTCAGCCATTTCATTTAGCCCTGGCTTCTCATCTGAGCCTGGCACCCGACACTGAAAGAGAGACAGACAGCAGGAGGGAGGGAGGGAGGGAGGGAGGGAGGGAGGGAGGAGGAGGGAGGAGGGAGGGAGGGAGGGAGGGAGGGAGGGAAGGGAGGAAGGGAGGGAGGGAGGGAGGGAGGGAGGGAGGGAGGGAGGGAGGGAGGGAGGGAGGGAGGGAGGGAGAAGCTGCAAGCTCAAGAGAGGAAAGGGAGGAGTAAGCAGGCCGTGGTATCTCTTAGTAAAAGTTGACATGTCAGCCTGGCAGGCTGCCGGCAATGCACAGCCCCAGAATATATGTAACGTCTGCTACTGCGGGTGACAAGAGGTTTGATTGGCAGAGAGCAAAGAGCAGCTTTTGATCATGTGTCCTAACAAGCGATTCCAGCTCATGTCTCCTCAGCCTGAACCACTCCACATTACCTATTCAAACAAAAGTGACAGACCAGAGCACCGCTCCAGAGGGCTGGCAGGCCATGGCACGGGCCAAGAACCAACACGCATAGATCCACGCACAAAACCCCAGTAGATAAAGAGAAGCTAAAGGGGAGGAAGGTGGGAACAAAAGAAGAGGAAAAACAAGATGGCGATTGACTGATGTTTGGCAAGTGAGAGCTACCTGAGGGATGGGGTGAATGGAAGGTGAGACTATGAGATGAGAGGAGAGGAGAGGGGGAAAGGAGGAGAGGAGAGGAGAGAGGAGTGAGGAGAGAGGAGAGGGGCAAGCTAAGTGTTTGAAGCACGTCTCCAAATCTGCAGGTTCACCTCGGCGAACAGCCAACACATTAAAAAGGCGACCCGGGTCTCCAGACTCATTGCATATGCATGGAGTCAGAGGCTCATGCCACAGATCATTATAACAAAGATTCCTATTAATTAGGAGAGATAAAACAGAGCCAGATCGACAGGACAGCTGGGAGGAGAGAAAAGAAGGGGGGGGAAGAGACACAGAGAGTGTGTGAGGGAGAGAGAGAGAGAGAGAGAGAGAGAGAGAGAGAGAGAGAGAGAGAGAGTGTGAGGGAGAGAGAGAGAAAGAGAGAGAGACAGAGAGAGAGAACGGAGAGGGATAGATATAAAGTGACAGATAAAGTGAAGCTTAAGATGTCCATGGCATATTATTTTGACAGAAATCCTTTTAACCGGGTCATAAAACAGTTGTGCACCCCCCAAAAAAATCCTCTGTGACCACCTTCTACACGATACCTTTCAAGGTGAACACTGGCGCCCAACCCATAACACAAGTTCCCCTGCAGCCAGGAATCAGCTCCCATTTCTGGGCTGAGGCGGGCAGGCTGCAGGAGGTGTGACCAGATCACAGGGACAGTGTTAAGGCTGAGTCAAGAGTTCATCAGTGTTAATCAGGCCAAAGGCTTACAGCTGATCCTATTCTCTTCCAAAGCTTTCACCCTACCCTGAATCTCATTACACAGGCCAGCCTAATAGAGGATAATGACCCCAGCCCTAGCACACAATGCTGATTACACCCTTGCACTCACCCTGCCACACACACAGACACACATGCACACACACACACACAAACACACACACACACTGGGATTAAACACTATAATGAGAGCAGAGGGCCGGGGCTGGGGAGAGGTGTGGAGACAGATAGAGACTGCGGGAGGGAGAGATACAGAGAGAGACGCGCACAGATGCAGAGGGAGAGAAGCCGTGAGCGCAGGTCACCCGCTGCCGTGGTGTGTGACATCCAGCCGGAGCAATATCCTTCCACCTCAGAGAAGAAATAGGCCCGCGCTTGGCTGAGTCACTGCAGGTATGCAGTGCAAAAGGCTCCCCTCGGCTAAAGCTATTAGCCGTCCACAGGCTTCTCAGAGCTCCAGGTGCAGGCTGCTGTCTGTCAGAAAGCTGGCGGTGCTGTCGGGGGCTAAGGTGAGGGGTGGAAGGTTTTTCCCCCCGGACTAGGCCCTCTGTGAGCCCGAGCTGAGAGCTGGACTCGCAGCCTCCCAGCTGGGTGAGGTTGGGGTCACGGCCCCGGCACATTAGCAACTGCTGCTGGCGTCATGGAGCGGGGGCTCTCTGAGGTACACAGGTCACATTCAGGACAGACCCCTCAGCCCCAACTGTTCACCACCAGGGAAGCCCGCATCTCCCAAATCACACAGATCTTCTCTGTGTCCTTCCAGATCGGAGGACTCGGTGAGCGATATATAGGCTCTGAAACATGGAGCACCGTAGTGGAGTGTGGTCGGCCTGCAAGCACCATTAGGAAGTGACACGCTTCTAACAGCCACCAGGACCAGCACTGCCAATACTCGACTGCAGACAGCAGTTATGTTGATGCCCAAACCAGAAGAACCTCTGTGCGTGTGTATTTGTGCTCTTGAACCAAGCATACCATTCATATCAGCATACCACTGGCATAGAAGCCAGAAGGGGACGTTTGAAATGCCTGCTGACTTACATTTACATTTAGTCATTTAGCAGACGCTCTTATCCAGAGTGACTTACAGTAAGTACAGGGACATTCCCCCCGAGGCAAGTAGGGTGAAGTGCCTTGCCCAAGGACACAACGTCATTTGGCACGGCCGCGAATCGAACTGGCAACCTTCAGATGACTAGCCCGATTCCCTAACCGCTCAGCCACCTGACTCCTACTTGCTGCTAAGGGTTCAACACTACAAGAGCCGTGCCAGCCGTGGGTCAAAAAGAGAACGCAGGCTCAAAGTGAAACACCTGTCCTTGTCCTTGCCTGAGCACCAATCACTGAGGATCCTCGCAAACCATCTCCATGTTGACTTGTGCTGTATTGATTCATACTTTGGTGCATTATATAGAGCAGGTCTAATTGCATGTGAATCAAAACCAAGGTCACCTTGAGGGAGGGGAGGGGGGAGGGGGAGGGGGGGAGGGTTATCATGGAGGCTGTTTTTCTTTTTCCCCTAATACCTTATACTGACATTTTTAACTCTTGACAAGTGCTGTCTGGAGACTTGTCCATAAATAACACATTTACAATACCTAGTAAATAAACATTGGGCACAATCGTTAGCCCCTCTGGCGACTGGGCCAATAGAGCTTTTACAGCTAAGGTGACTATGCAGCTAAATGCAGTCCTTTCGTCTGGGAGGACATATTCATTCATTAGCGCAGTCACAAGCACTTAAAGCACTTTAAGGACCAGCCACAGTAAGGACAGATGGAGGGGGAGGAGGGGTGGACGGAGTGGTGGGAGAGGTGGGACAGAGGGATGGGGGGAAACAGCCCCCCCCCATACCCAGGTCAGCCAATGGTTGGATTAAGGGAATGCATTTGATTTGATTCTCTTTAGCGGACACAAACCAAACCCTCAGGCGATGATGGACGGTGGAGAATGGTCAGCGGTGCGGCCGGAGTGCATCGATGAGAATCCCCTCCAGCCTCCCTCCCTCCCTCAGGTCAGCCCTGCTGGTCCCAGTCCGTCATCGGACTGCCCGATCGAGGACGGAGGGACTCAGAAGAATGAGACCAGATGGTGAACTGGCCCCGAGGACTCCGCTCATCCTCACCGCAGCGCTGACGGGATTAGCCGCAGCAGTTGCCCACGTATTATCATGCTTACACAAGTGATATATTTAGCTCATCTGTGCTTTGTCTCACATAGCCATGTCATTAAGTCAACACATGGTTCTCCTGCCCGCCTCGTAGGTCCCCTAATGGGTTAATCCCTCCCTTTCTCGGTTCTCACGGTGGCTCGTTCCATAAACAGAGACACAGATTAGGGACGCTGACAACAAAGGTTAGCCCTCCGGTGCCTCGCCTCTGTCTGCCTCCTACAGGACTCACACATGCCTCTGTCTGCCTCGTACAGGACTCACACATGCCTCTGTCTGCCTCCTACAGGACTCACACATGCCTCTGTCTGCCCTCGTACAGGACTCACACATGCCTCTGTCTGCCTCGTACAGGACTCACACATGCCTCTGTCTGCCTCCTACAGGACTCACACATGCCTCTGTCTGCTCCTACAGGACTCACACATGCCTCTGTCAGGCACCCTCCATCTCTCCATTCCTTCAGCTTAACAGACTCAACACGTTGAACTCTTGGACTCGTGTGAGCCTGTTGTCTTGCTCGGCGCTTCCCTGCTTGGAAACAAATCTGCTCCGACAAGGGAGTTTATTTCGGTGCTGTTGCTACATCGGGGCATGAGGCAGGCGAAGGCTTCTATTATTAACAGGAGATTAAAACAGATGCAGGCTGCAGAGAAGAAGCCACTACTACTGGCGCTAACATACGGACCTGGATTATGAGCTGCACTTGACCATTTAAATTACTGCAACAACCGGCGCGCACCAGCTGGGGGTCATTAGCATAATGCCCGCCTCTGCCACCAAGGGCCTTGCGAGTGCGTGCCACGGAAAACAACCCTACTGGAAACAAGGGACACATGAGAGGTGTTCTCGATGGGGAGGATGAGGTACATATGGAGTGTATGAAGCCTCATCGAAGAAGGAAATATTTAGTTCAGACAGAGACTCTCTGATGGACTGTTTAGAGACGGCGTTAACAGAAACTATCGCTTATCGGATCGTTTTTATTTAGAACAGTCTCGGACTAAATCATGGGTAACCATAATTGATCAATTTATACTTATTTACACTTGTAATTTTTGTTTATTTAGTCAACTCCTCGGTCCATTAACACTGGGTGGGTTGGATGTCTATCTGCTGAATACTCAGGTTTGAGGAAAAAGCGACCATCAAACAAACACATAAAACAAAGAAGCAACGGCGTATTATTTTAAGACTAACTGGGGTCTAATTTATGTCTAGTGATGAAGTGCTTAAGCAAAGCGCTCCCCAGACGCACCCAGACACGCAGCCGTTCCCAGAGGGCCGAGCGCTGGATGGGGTATGTTGCAAGCGTACCACACTCCTAATTAAGAATGGGGGAGATGTTTCTGCGTCTCTGGTTTAATATTTGCTTTTTTCATCGTCCTGTATCTGACAGAGCTGCGGGGGGGACGGGGGGGTCGGTACATGAGGGTGCAGGTATCTGAGAGATCACAGGCACTTACTTCACCATTTCCAATCAGATCTGTATTGATCTGTGTACTGCCCTGTATAGTATGGAAGGAGCATGCGACTGCGAGAGCAGCAGAATAGTCGCTCTAAATGAACAGGGAACTAGATCAAACAATTACACCTTTCAACTCTCCTCTCCTCTCTCCTTTTCTCTTCCAGCCTCTCTCGCTCGCCCCTGCGTGTCCTTCCCTCACTGTAGCAGAATAAAAAGGTAATGTTCCTGGCGTCAGGGCCGTGGCATGTGTTTTATGGTCGGGGAGTTTGGTTTGGCATGAGGGGAGACCACACTTAGGCTGAGGTGTAGTGCCACCCACTCTTTGTCACTCTGGAAGAGAGTCAGAACAAACTGGAAACACTGGAACGTCAGTATTCCCAGCTTCTCTCTCTCTCAGTGTGTGTGTGTGTGCGTGCGTGTGTATTTAATAGAGTGCAGCGCAGACAGAATGAATGACCGAGGGATGAAAGAGAGAAAGCACGAGTGACAAACAGGTCGGAAAAACCCCGGACAAGGACGCATTCATAACCCCCCCCAACCCCCCCCCCCCCCACCCACCCCCCCCTCGACACGCGCGCGCGCACAACAGGAAGTGACAAGACTCGTCCTACCGTCCTGCTCCGTCTTGGTCATCTCCTCCAGCTTCTTCTGCTTCAGAGAGTCCACCACGTCGGCCAGGCTGCCTTTGCGGCGCTCGGGCGTTCCGAAGGCAGAGCCACTCAGCAGGTCGCCGCGCTCCCTCGCTCCCTCCTCCGGCTTGTGGGGGGAGGTGGAGGTGTTGCGGAAGGAGTAAAGGGAGCACACTTTATTGCTGTCGGACTCCTGCAAACAAAGCACAAGTTGGGGAAGGCAGGTTGGGGGTGGAGACAAGGGAAGGGGGTCGTAAGTATTTAAGTGCATCCGGTTCCGAGGCAGCTTGACAGTTGATCATTCAAATGTTGTGATTGCTGGTGGCGGGATTAGTGTTGAGTGGCCCTGGGGAAGATTTGTATCAAATGACTCTTCTCGGGCTTTCATGCCACCGCTTCTATCTCAACAGAGCAGGCGATCCAGGCAAATGAGATGTGACGAAGAAGCGAGGGGGAAAAGAGGAGGTGTACTTTCAGAGGGCATGCCCGTCATGTGCTCGGGCGCTACTTTTCCCTCGCGAGGAACGACAGGGAGAAACCTCCCGACTGTAATTTTTCAAATTGCGTTTGAGTGTGCATTTGTGTTGGGGTGAGTGCTGTGTAATTTGTTCATATTTCCAGCGGAGGCCTATTCTCAGCAGAGTGCCCGAGGCCACTGTAAATCTGTGTCCTGTCTGGGGCTCTTGTTGTTTTGCAGTCCCACCTGTGTGTGGTTTAGCATTTAACTAAGGGCCCTGTCTCTGACTGACGACTTAGCACTCCCAATACGCGAGACGGAGAGGGGAAAACAGAGAAAGAGAGAGAGAGACCGAGACAGAGAGAGAGGTAAAACACCACGCAGTCGAGCGAGTAAGCTGTGGGCATGAAGGGATGAAAGTCAACAAAAAGAGGCACGGGAGACGAAGGGGGTTGAGAGAGGGAAATGAACGAGACAGAGAAACAGAGAGTGCAGATGGAGGAGGGAGAGAAAGGGAGAAGGCAGTGATGGAGGGAGATAGAGATAGAAAGAGATGGATGAAGACTGATAAAACAGACAGACAAAACAGAGAGATAGAGAGAGCAAAAGAAACAAACAAACAAACAAAGGAAGGCAGCGACAGAGAGAGAGAGAATGGGTCATGGTTGTTAAGACAGGTGGTTGTGTTAATTATAGCTTGTAGAAGCTTAGGAATCCAACAGGTAACTACCCAGAGGAGCTGGGACCAGTTTAACCGTTAACCTCAAGTGCTCGTGCGTTATATCACACACCCAATGACCTTCCTCGAACCCAAGCACCACTGATATACACTGAAGCTGAACAGTCTGTACTGAGCCTCAAGATCACCTACACACCAGTGAGGATGAACTGCTGAAAAAGACCAGATCCCCCCCCGACGTGTGGGTTTTAAGTCTTGAGTCGGAATCGACAACCGAAACGTATCATGTTTCCATCTAAACATCAGGAGAGGCTGCTGACATGAGGATATCCTGTCATTCCAACACACTAACCCTCCATAACCTGGTCAGAACATACACAGGAGGGGGTTGAGGGGGGTTGCGAGGGGCTTTCAGACCGGTGGTGCAGGCAGGCAGGCAGGCAGGCAGGCCAACCCCAGCCCCCCAGCCTCCGGCAGGGTGATTATGCAGGGGTGGCGATGGCGCTGCCAGGCCTGGTGGAGGGTGCTTGTGGGGAGTGGAGCGGTGCTGGGTTAATCAGCTGGCGTGCGTTCAGGGCACAGCCCACACAGACTCATGGCACAGCAGTGGAGTCAGGTAATCAGCAAAGGCAGCACTCCTCAGCCTTCTCACCGTCTGCCTCACTCCCTCCTCTCTCTCTCTCTCTCTCTCTCTCTCTCTCTCTCTCTCTCTCTCTCTCTCTCTCTCTCTCTCTCTCTCTCTCTCTCTCTCTCTCTCTCTCTCTTTCTCTCTCTCCTCTCTCAATCTATCTTTTTCTCCTCTCTCTCTCTCCCCTCTCTCTTTTGTTCACTCTTCATGTCTCTCTCATCTCTCTCTTCCTCTCTCTCTTCTTCTCTTTCTCTCTCCACCTCTCCACCTTCTCTCCACCTCTCTCCAACTTACCACCTCCCTCTCTCCCCATCCCTCCCCCCCCTCTCTCTTTCTCTCCCTCCTTCATTCCCTCTCTTCTCATGGGCACCATCTGCACAAAGTCAACTCAAGCAGGCGACAAATCAACACTTCACCCTCCGTCTCTATCTAATTGTGAGGAGCCTTTGTCATGGAGGGCCAAGGCTGGGGCCAGGCATAAACAGCCAAAAGGGACTATCTCAGCTTTTCAACCTTGCTTTGCTCCATCCGCAGTTGTCACTGTTTGACATTCACAGCTGACCTCAGAAATGACCATTCAGCCATCTCCCTTTACCCGGTGTTTCAGTTGGTTTGTTTTCGATAATCTCCGACCTTACAACGGCTTTGTAAGTCTGATTTATTCGTATAGCTCATATAGCGTGCCTCAAATAGCTTTCTGTTCAATGGGACCGTTTTTATACAGTATCAAGACAACATGAAGGGTTAGGTTTAATGTTTCAACTTGAATTCACCCGGGACAAACAAACAATGATTTACTAAAGGCTCTAGACCCTGAGTGAATTTGAACGAGGAGAACTTTTCACAATTCCACTCTCATCACCTGAAGAGACCGACGGAGCGATCCAACAAGTAACAACAGAGAATGAACAAAAAGACAACAAAAAACATTTGCCTTTCTAATCACCTCCATCGCTAACCTCACACTGATCCAATTAGAGCTCAGACCACCTGAGAGATCTCCCGCTTGGCATTTGCATTCAGCGTGGCGAACCAACGCTTTGGAACAGCCTTGCACCCATACAAAACAGGATGCCACAAAGCCATGTGCGAGTGGGAGTGTCTGTGTGGGTGATGGCGTGGGGGGTCGGTTGTTGTCGTTGTCAGTGGTGACCAGGGGGGATGAGCGGGGGGGGGGGGGGGGGGGCGGGGCGGGCCCTGGTGGTGTGGTGCCTCAGAGGAGGGCTACTTCAGGGCTCCTCTGGGTGTCTTTACCACGGCCACGTCTGTCACGCACCACCACCTGCCTCCACGGCTACAGCTCTCAAGTGCCCCCCCCCCCCCCCCCCTCTCCCCTCCACACACATCAAAGCCCCTCCCTCCCTCTCAGTCAACCATCGTCCAGGGCTCAGCCTGACGCCAAAGCACGACGACACAAGAACAGCCGCGGACGGCCGTGTCTCCTTCCTGGGACGCACGACGCAGAGGGAGACCTCCAGCACCAGTCCGTCCCCCTTCGAAACGTGTCCACGGCGTGGTGTGGAGCCGGAGCCATGTTCAACCGAGTGTGTCTGGAGGGAGGGGAGCCAGGGTGGGGGATACGGATGGGCCTGCCCGGACTAATAATAACAGGATGACGGTTCGGTGCGGCTGCCTATCTGAGGACCCCAGGATCCCAGGGGTCAGAGAGCTTTACTGAACTGCAGGGATGGAGGGACGGTCCCATTCTACCCAGCTGGAAACAATGGGTCAATGTTGAGCCGTAATCTTGGCCCCAGAGCGTGCTGGTCTAAAGAGACCTCCAGTGATGGGAGAAGGTCGGCTTGCTCGGGGCTCGGGGCTTTGAAAAACATTCTTCCTACCTCCCTATTTCTCTCTCTTTCCCCCCCCCCCCTCTCTCGGTTTCCACTTATCTCATTGTCTCTTTATTTATAAGATTCATAAAGCCTTGTGTGACGTGAGATGCAATTCAATACTTTGTTCTGCTCTTCTTCCCTGAGAGGGGAGGATCTCAAGACACTTGTGGGGGGCTTAGACTTCAAAGACAAGCACTTGGCAGAACGCACAAGTCTTAAGTCTTCATTGAAATTGTTCCGAGGCCTCTGTTGTGCCCGTGTCCTTGTGGAGAAATTCCTCTCTGCTGGGACACAGTGATTGTGTGTGTATGTTTGTGTGCTTGTGTTTGTTTATGTGTGTGTGTGTGTCAGTGAGGCTGGGTTCTGCTGTATGTGTCAGCCTTACTCACTTTAAGAGTCCAGACAGTGGTGAAAGTTCTAACAGGCCATTACTGTCGTCTAGATCACAGAGGTCATCAAGGGGAAATCCAGAACATTGTCGGGAGCATACCTCACCCATGACAACGGCTGGACACACAACACTGACGGGAAACAATGCAGCACTGTTGCATGCTCTCTCGTGGTACAGGCTGTCTAGAAATGGTGCTGTAGTGAGTGATACACTGTACAAATCAGGATGCTAAGTGGATTTCAAACATTTCTAATCTGTTCATAACTTTATTTGTATCATTCAGGTCAGTCTCCGTGTCTTTGTATCTGTGATTTTATATGTGTTTGTGTGTGTGTGTGTGTGTGTGTGTGAGAGAGAGAGTGTATTCTGTGAGTGTATTCTATATCTGTGTGTGTATGTGTGTGAGTGTATTATGTGAGTGTATTATACTGTATGTCGGTGTGTGTGTGTGTGTGTGTGTGTGTATATTCTATATCTGTCAGTGTGTGAGTGTGAGTAAATTCTGTGAATGTATTATATATGTCTGTGTGTGTGTTAGTGTATTCTATAAGTGTGCGCGCGCGTGTGTGTGTGTGTGTGAGAGAAGGCCTCACCATGCGCTGCTGGGCTGACACCAGGCTGTCCCAGTCTGTGTCTGAGGGCAGGCTGCTGAGGGGCTGCAGCTCGTCAGGGTGGGGCTTGGAGTTGGGGTGCAGCAGGCTGTGCAGGGGCAGCTGGGGCGTGCCATGAGCCTCGGAGCTCTCCTCCTTCTCCCAGGACAGCGGCTCCTGGCTCATGGTGTCGTCGCCGTCGGCGACGGAGGCAAACGGAGAGGTGGCTTGCTTGGAAGACATTATTCTGCTGTGTGGAAGGAGAACAGTCTCTGGTTAAGAGGCGTGAAGTCAATCTGGCCATTTATCCTGTGAGAGGGAGCTATGGTGCTGCTCTCTGCTATTTGTACTCTGGAGATTGTTGTCAAACTATCTTGTCAAATGAAGTGTGTGTGGGTGTGTGTGTGTGTGTGTGTGTGTGTGTGTGTGTGTGTGTGTGTGCGCTCCTCACAAAGCTCCAGCGTGAGTTAGTGGTGCACATGAGGAGAACCATGGAATGGACTCAGCTCCACCTGACCTCAGCCTAGATGCCATATCTAAGCAGGCAAGATCCCATCAATGGTGATTTGGATGCGGGAGAGGTGAGGGGGTGGGGCGGGGGGTGAGGGGGGGGGGGGGTCGGCAAAGGGCCAGCAGCAGACCCAGGAGTGAGCCATGGGGTCCCTAATCCTTTGTTTAATGTAAATGGACGTGTTGAGCCGGGTTGGACAGGTGCCTGGGCTGAGCCCAATTCAGCAGGCAGCCAATGATTAGGCTGCTAAGAGGGTTAGTCCAACACATAACATGCTCCCAATAAACCACTAAGGGCCAGAGGTAATTACCTGTCCTGGTCAACAACATGAATATGCTAGATCTTCGGCTCAACCGATAGCTCTGGATGGATTTACTGGCAAGAATGGCCTGGAAACGCAATTGACCCTAAATGCCCTTCTTGTCCTGGGTCACTTAGGATAAAGGCATCTGTTTAGTGGGCTGCTGCTGTATATAGAATGCTATATAGACTGGAGTGGCTGTACCCATTCTCACAACATTTATATATCCATTAGTTATGGAGGCAATCTTTTCTCATGTCCAGCATAAGTGCTGTTATCGCAAAATGAATGAGCTTGAATTGATTTCCCTCAAAAGAAACCTAACCTCCTAGCTTCTCCTCTGTTCATTTCCACCCTGCAAATTAGCCACTGATTAAACATTTTGTGTTACAGCGTTCCTCCCGGCCAATAAATCTGTCTCAAGCAGCTCTGAAATCAGAAGGCACCGAACGAGGAAGTCAAAATTCACGCATATGCCACATGCTTTCATGAATATTACAGTGAAGAGTGCACTTGACATATCAGGTGCTGAAGGAGGAGAACTCATGTTCATTCCAATTTAAACAGTGTTTTTTTTTTTTTAGGTAACCCTTTCCGCTTTTTTTTGTACCAATTTGGGTTTTCTCAAAATTAATGAGTCTGAGCTCCTGCTACGTCCTACAATGAATGAAATTAAATTATGTGCCAGCAAATCTAATTATGCGTTTGGTATTAATAACAGGATAATATGGCCTTCCTAAAGCACTTTGAGCTGCAATTCTTGTATGAAAAGTGCTATATAAATAAAGTCTTACTTACTACTGATGTGAAGTGAAACCAGCCAGCACATATTTAACACCTAATCCTCTTTTTTCCATGCCACTGTTCTTCCTGTTATTCTGAGCAGCAGGAGATTGAACAAAGACTCTCGTCAAAGACTCCAACATGTTACTATAGCATCTTATCTACAAGAAGAAGCTCTGTGTGTGTGTGTGTGTGTGTGTGTGTTTGTGTGTATGTGGTTGTGAAGAAATGAGAAGAAGTCGTCAGAGGGGAATCCTGCGTGGCAGAGCTCTCCTCATCCGTACATGGTTAGTGTAACAGGAGTTTAGTGACACTACGGATGGTAGAGGTGGGGGGCGGGGGGGGGACAGGAGGAAAGACCAATGTTAAAGGTCAAGGTGAGAGATCAAGAGAAAGGGGCAGGGGGGGGGGGAGAGATAGAGGATTCTAGGTCAAGGGCTGTGTAGCGGCAGGTCGTTGCTACTCCAGGCTACCTGACTAAGCAGCGCTGGGTGTGGACACTCAGCCAACACACATTGCTCTGCCAACCTCCCTGAGAGAGAGAGAGAGAGAGAGAGAGAGAGAGAGAGAGAGAGAGAGAGAGAGAGAGAGAGAGAGAGAGGGAGGGAGAGAGAGAGAGAGAAAGAGAGAGAGAGAGTCCCCTGACACCTGCCAAGTCCGCGGGACGGAGCTCCCAGAGAGGTCACCACGCCTTCCGACACCAGGAGAGATTAACACCCGGTTTGATATTACACTAATCTGTCCACGTGCTTGTATACGTGTGTGTGTGTGTGTGTGTGTGTGTGTCAGTCCCTATGAGTGAGAATGCGCACATTGCATGATCCTGTCAGCCCTCATTGTGCTCTGCTTCCCTACAGCATGATTACTCCATTGAAGACATGTCATCCACTTACACACACCGCTGAGCACACCAGCTCTCTTGCTATGAATTGTTAAATCCAGTTCATTAAAGGAAGTTCGGGGCATATCATTTCACAATGCGTTAGGATAAGCATGTCGAAAATACAGGGATGGAGTTAGTGAGGTCGTAAACGCAGACACACACAAGCATGGGCAAGCATGCGTTTCCTCACACTTGTACACACACACAGTCTTAGTTTTGGGGCTGGTGAATGGGGCAGCATTAACAATAGCTGCACATGTTAATCATAGGGTCCCACACAGCTGTGCAAACAGGGCCGGTCTGTCAGGTAGGGGGGGGGGAGGGGGGAGCTGCGCTCTGCGCCCCTCTGTGTCGGCTAGCTGCTGTTTTCTTTAGCAAGGCTCAGCCCTCAATTTTAATCAGCCAATAAATTGTTTCCTGTAATTATATCAAATAGAAAATGATCTTGAAATTTGGAGTGTTAATTGAAAATCAAAATTCAGAGCAAGTTCAGGACTTGCAGAGCGAGAGTGATGATGTGGAAGATGGGAGAGGAGTGAGAGAAGGGGGAGGGGGGTGGGGGGTTTAGTCAGAGAGATTCTGCCACATTTTTTATTCATGCATCCAAAAAGCCAGAGCCTAGAGCACAACAAGACGCACGTCTTCAATGGAGTGCGAGAGCGAAACAAAGCACTTCTTTTGTATTACACAGTAAATCAAGTGGTATTATTTTACCACTAAAATATTCAGTCTCTCAGGCACTTTTACTCTGGTCTGGAGCCATCACTCAAACTGCTGAGGCATGAGAGAGAGAGAGAGACAGAGAGATGGAGAGGGAGAGAGGGAGAGATAGAGCGAGAGAGGTCGGGATCGACAGGGAGAGAGAAGAGAGGGAGAGCAATAGAACAGAGAGCGAGGGAGAGAGAGAGAGAGAGAGAGAGAGAGAGAGAGAGAGAGAGAGAGGGCTGACTGACTCCATCCTCCTGTAACATGTGTCTACAGCGATCTTGTTAGAGAATGCAACAGATCTGCGGCAGGCTCCGTAACAGTATTTGTCAGCGGGAGTTAATAATTTATTAGCAGAGCTGGGAGGGCTGGGAGCAGCTAGAGAGAGAGCGAGAGCAGAGCGCTCTGCCGCCCGCCCGCCCGCCCCCTCCCCCACCCAACCCCTGAAAGGCCCTCGACAATGCTTCGCCCGAACACGGCGGAGAGAGCGAAAGCACATGGGCACAAAAGAGAAGGTCAGGGGTCAAAAATATGTACATCCTATTCTCTCCCGCAGGCGGGATCCAAACGGTGTCACTGCACCAGGGGTCAGACGGCAGAGCGGCGCGCGCCAGGAAACACGAGCAGCGCTCCGGGAGGAGCTGACGTCCAGCTCGACGTGTCAACATGCAGTGAGTGAGTGGTACATGTGAAGCCAGATTGTATCTCCTCTGCTTGACTAACACTGGACACCTGGAGTATTACGAACAGGAACCGCCAAAAAAACGAGCCTCTTTGTACATTCTTAACTACTGTGCACACTTAGCTGCTGGGATTCCTTTACTCTTTATCAACAGTTTCTGCCGTAAATAAGCCTAATATACATGTACGCCTTGGCATATTGAACAGCCAAAACATGGAGGCCAGTCTCTGTCTTTCTCTGGTGGATTCCTGACAAGCTGTCTCCACTCATGCTTGATTACACAATAACAATGGACGGCTAACAAACCAAACTGATCAATAGGTGCATGAAACGTTGCCAGCCCTCCCCCAGCCCCGGCCCCGACGGGGACTTTTCAGAGCGGAGAGCGGAGAGGGGGGGAAAAAAGAAAAGCGAGAAAAGGGAGGTCTATATATAGCTGACAATATTGCACACATTTAAAGGATCAGGGTCTCAGTTCTCAGAGCACCGTCTCATATGGCCTGGAATGCTTTGAGTCATGAATTGTTGCCACTGATAATGTTTCATCACGCAACAACCTCTGTTTAATTGGTTAGCATTAGCGGGGAGAGCTCCGCGCGTCTTCCGAGTCTCATGACCGGGGCCATGTGTCTGAGGCGATCTCCTTTCCTCCCCCTCCCCCCCCCCCCCCCCCCGTAACAGGCTCCGACTTTCAGCCCGCTCTCCCTGCTCTTTCACACTGCTGACCTTTTATAGACAATGGTGATCAGTAACTCCACACCAGTGGCACCCCTGAGTCCCCTAGCCCCCCCTCTACGCTGCCCCCAGGCTCCCCTCACTTGCACCTCACTGCCTCCTTCCCTTCTCAACCCCCCTCCACGCACCCTTCGCCAGTCTCAACCCCCGCCCCCCTCCCCCCCCCCCTCCCCCCCCACCCCCTCCCTCGAGCCCCCCTCGAGCCCCTCTGGGCTTTGGGAACAGGTCACCACAGGAGGAAAATATTAGGCCTCCGTTTTCCTTCAGACACCCCCACCCAGAAAACGGGGATTGAAATCATTGAATAAGTGGTTGAAACAAAGAGGGCCATTGTTTTAGGACATAACGATGAGAAAGCCAAATATGGAGTCAGGCTGGCGTATGACGGAGCTTGAAGTTTCCATGGGTTACAGCATGTGAGACTATACTGTACACATGCCAGTACACACACACACACACACACACATACATTATGATACGTTACTGTGATTTAGAAAACAGCCCTCTACTGATAAAAATGGCTACAAATGCAGCAATGATAAAACTGAAAGCGTTTCATTGTAGATAAATAGTGTTGGTCTCTGTTGCCTGGTTGGAGAAAGAGAGAGGAGGGAGGCAGACATAGAGGGAGGAGGGCAGGGGGGGGGGGGTGTGAAGAGAGGGAGGGGGGAGGGAGGGAGGGGTGAAAGCGGGAGTGTGTGTGTCTCTCTAGGCTGGCGAGGAACCCTCCTCTTCTCACAGGTGACATAGCGGGGCTCCTCAGGGCCCTCACCTGCTATAATGAGATATTACTACCTGTCAGCTTGTGGCTGGAAAATCACTGACACAGTCCTCTCAGTTTAGCACAATTAAATGATCCCCCTCCATTGTGACTGTGCAGTGTCTCAGGTGGGTCTGATTCTCCATACATAATAGGCTCTCTGTCTAATTCTATATCTGGAACTCTCTCTCTCACGCTCACACACGTAGGCACAAACAGAGAGAATGAGAAACAGCTTGTGCACACAACTCCTTTGAAGAGTGCAAAAACATACACACCTGCATGGCTCCTTAAGAGCAGCTAAAACTACCGGAGTGTAGTGCATACAATCGAAAATGTGTGCACAGAAACTAAAAAGCGCAAAAACAGTCCTTTCTTATTTCCTACATTTGAAAATGGTTAGGATTGGGGTTTCAGGCTTATCGTTTGTAATGAGGAGATGCAAATTCATGAGAAATAGTTGTCCTATATTCCTTTTGAAATATTGCCTGATTAACTATGTAATGCTCATGGTACTTAAAATACATATTTTAGATGTAATATTATATTCTATCGTTACTATTGAAGTCTTATTACCAAAAACAAAATAATAAATATAATTTCACATGCACTTTGTATCATGGTTACAAGCATAATCATTTAGTTTGAGACTAAAACCTGAGTGGACAAAGTAATTACTAGTAATGATATTAAAATATGGCAAATGGTTTGGGAAATACACACATTTGAAAAAGGTAGCTAGAGAGTTGTCCAAATGAATTTGTTTAAATTGCTCCTCCATAAATGTTGACCTTCCCCCTTCAAAAAGTCAACTCAATTATGCCACCACTTTCACTGCTCTACTTCAAATCTCTCCTCTGATGCTTTCCGTATTAGCAACCATCGTAGCCACCGGAGCTAAACCACACACTCAAAAGAAAGCCATCCTGAGCAAATTAAGCAAGCCTCCTCAAGTACACACTTTAGACACTGAGCTGAGCATTGATAATTACTTTTTCACAGTAAATTATTTGCAATAATATCCAGTGGGAGGACCTGTCTTGCGTCTCTTGTGCAGCTGGATAGCCTGCATGCCTGGCGGGTGTCCTGCCCCCCTTCCCTCCCTGCCAGGCTGAGGCAGGTGTGAGAGGGCAGAGGTGTGCCTGTCTCCTCGGGGGGGGGGGGGGGAGCACTCACACACTGAGACCCCCCCCCCCCCCCCCCCCGGGCCGTCCTCCTGGTCTCTGAGACACGGCGTCACGTCAGGTGTGGATGGCATCACACCTCTTCCGTTCGCCTGCAGCTTGAGAGAGCCGCCATACACACACACACACAGACGCACGTACGCTCTCTCGCTTTCTCTCTCATGCGCGTTTGGGAACACACACTCACGGACACTCGCTGACAGGCCCAGGCGTCCTGCACTGTCCTCTCCAGTCTGATCTGTAGTCCTCTGTGTTTCAGTGGGCATCCATGTGGCAGGGTGCCGGAGTGGAAGCAGAAATGCACCCGCTACAAAGAGTCAGCAGCAGTAACCCGCACTAAGACTTCAGCATGGCCACTCTCTCTGGCCAGCCAACAGCCTGACAGACAAGAAAAAGCTTCTTTTTTTTCTTTCTTTCTCTGCCTCTTTTCCTTTTTTTTCTTTTCCCCCCTTTTCTCTCTCTCACTCTATCTCTCTCTCTCTCTCTTTCTGTTATCCTCGCTGTCTCGCCCTCTTTCTCTTGTTCTCCCTCTCTCTCTCTCTCTCTCTCTCTCTCTCTCTGTCTCTCTCTCTGTCTCTCTCTCTTTCTCTCTCTGTCGTTCAGAGGTCTGGCCTTCTGGGGGATGCAGTTCCCAAAGTGTCTTCTGTCACTGCCGCTGCAGTTAAGTAAACTTTACAGCCAGTCAAGCCATCAACCAACACAGCCTATTTGCTGAGCAACAGTGGAGCTTTGTGGCTTGCCTCACAGTTGACAGTAAGTTATGAGCCCTTTGTGAGCGCAGGGGAAGGAAAACAGAGATCGGAATTTGGCTGGAACATAATAATACAGAATTCTCCTGTCGGTGGAACCTGAAGTTTCATGGAAACAATCAAGCATTGTTGGGAGAAAGAAAAGCAAGTCTGACAGATGAAATATAGCGGGGGCCCCCTTTTAGGAAAACAGTAAACAAAGCACCATTCAAGGCAGGTCCTTTCTGTCATTTATAAAGATAACTTCTTCCGTGCACTTGAGACTTTACAGCAAAGAGCCAATCAAAATGTAACATCGCCCATAGTCCACTGATGGCGGGAGGGGGAGGAGGAGGAGGGGGGGGGGGTTTCACAAGTTTCTACAGAGATGCACAATGAGAGTGTACTGGAGAAATAGAGGGAAGAGAGACGAGGAGAAGGGGTGCAACAGAAGAAGAAAAGCGGGCCCTGAATAAAACTCAGAGAGCCGCGCCAAAAAAGCAGGAACAATGGCTAATTATGAAGGAGTGATTTTGGAAGGGGGGGTGGGTGGGGTGGGTGGGGTGGTGGGGGGTAGGAAATGCGAGGGACACTGGAGATAGTGAAAGGGTTCTGGGGGTAGGGTTATTATTCTGCATGGCAGGGGAACTGTGGGCCTCAGTCTCTGGTCTGGCTGTCATGAGGTCATCATCGGAGGCCCGTGCCCAGAACACTGGGGTTGGTACAACTGCCGTTTGGACATCTGGAATGTCGGCACACAGTGGCCCGCTTTCTCCGCCACTATCCTAATTCCTTTCTTTCCCCAAAACTAGGGGGCTTCGCCAGTGCCGGTCACCCAAATTGGAAAATTTGCAACGTCTAATGAAAAGAAAAGCAGTTTTGTTCTCTTTCATTCTCATCTCATAAATGGATTTCTGTGAGGGGAAAGGAAATTACCTTCAACGCCACTTTGATTAAACAGCTCTATTCTAAAGCCTGGTTGGACAACAGCTCATTAGTTACATTCAGACCCACCCCTTAATTCTTCGGGGATTTCTCTCTCTCTTTCGTTCTCTTTTTCTCTTTCGTTTCTCTTCTCTACTTTTAGAATTTAATGAATTCATTGGGTGAATAAGCACACAAGCATCTGTCTTTGTCACAACGACACTTTTTTTCTCTTTGTCTTTAGGGCCTTGTGCGTGTACGTGTGTGTGTGTGTCTCCACTGAGCTGAGGGACTGTGGGAGAGAACCTAAGGTCTACAGAGGCCCAACCGGGCAGGGAGGGGTGGGGAAGGGCCGCGTTGGGAGAGTGGCCACGTTTCTTGTGACACGTCAATTGGAAAATCAAAACAGGGGTAGTTCATTTGCTCCTCCCAGATGAGGCCATGTAGAAGGGGCCTGACGAATGGGGGGTCGGGCGGGCCACACCTCGCAGATTTATGATTAAGCCTTATTATGTTGGGGAACTGACATTGATTGCCGATTTAAACCACCGAAACCAATTCATTTGCCCCTTGTTGAATAGAAAGCATGGTCAACAGTGTGTAGCAGGCTGACAGGTCTGACTGCAGAGCAGAATGAAAGCCAGCCGCTAAATGAAAGCTGGCACCCGGACTCTGTTTGGAGGTGGTTAAAAGTTACCCAGCTGATTGACAGCCCGTAGGCAAAAAAAAAGGAAAAAATGACAAGTAGGAAAGGACATCTGAAGAGCTAAAGCAGATCCTTGCCGTTGGTCTGAGTAATTGCCCAGAAATCTGGTTCACAGAAGGCATGTAGTACGCGGCCCGGGCTTGTGTTTTCGCTATGCAGAGATGGTTTCAGTCATGGCGCGGTGCTGAGAAATCCCAGTGTAAGTGGAGCTTGTGAAACATGCTCTAATAGAATCAGAGAGCTGACGGACATGGTCGAGCAGAATAACACACTGTAGCGGGGAACTGCAGGCCTCCAACGCTGGCCTGTGACGGAGCAGCCAGGGGGCTACAGAGGATTAGGCGCTGACTGAAACAGAAAATGGCTCTGCAGTCTGCTATTAACCATGTATCCCAGCATGCACTCAAAACTCGGACTCTCCCCTCCAGCTACCCATGAACCGATCGGTAAGATTCGGAATTATGACCTGGAAGCGTACATTTCACGCAATCTATGAGCAAAGGAACACGCGGTATAGTCGTTCTGCTCTGAGAAGCCGACGAAGCAGATGTTGAAACGTTTACGCCACACATCCTCTCAGAGGGAGCCGGGGGCCGGCGGCGTGTTGACTAACACCTCGCACAACCACGCTGGAGCTTCTTCCTTCTGGGAAAGACCGAGAAGACACAATGAGACAGGCTTTCCGAATGAAATCATTAACTAAATTGCTTTCTTCAAAAGAAAAGCCACAAGTGTGGCGGCAGGTCTGGGTAAAACAGGAGACGAGAGGATCGTGTCTGTCTGGCCCCTGGCCATGAGGCTTGAGGTTCCTGGGCAGAAGTATGGGCCCCAGGGCCCTAGCTCTGTTGTGGTTATCTACCACCACTGCCTTACGCCCCAGCCTTCCTCTCAGCTTCAGCCCCAGCCCAAGCCTCAGCCTGGGTCTTGCAACTCAGCATGGCTGGGCTGCGTGGCTGGCTGGCTGGCTCTCCGGGCCAGTAGGAAATAATCTGGTAATCTCAACCTACTCCTCCATTTCAGAGGGGCCCCGCTTCCATAAAGGGGTCCTTTGTTCATCTGAGTTTAAAGAACCCCTTTAGATCTCCATCGCAGAATCAATCAAAGACATATTAAACAAAAACACTTTCATATTGTGTGGTTGACAAAAAGACTGTCTCGACATTTCACACATTTGCACTGTTTCAGTATCAGAAAAGCAATCCTTGCTGTGACCTGTCACACATTATGAAGTCTAGTGAAACTATATATTTTCAAACAGCAACCTTTTGGGGTATGTGTGACATGATACGGACGTCTGCCTGCATTACATAACAACCTGTCGCACAAACACAATGTTGGGCAAAAAGGACGACAAATGTCTATATCAACAGGCATGCTCGAAAAGTACATGTTGCAACAAACAAAAGGAAAAGACAGAGCGTGGTCTTTGGAAATGGTCTCTCTCTCCCTCTCCCACTCTCTCTCTCTCCCGCTCCCACTCTTTCTCTATCTCTCTCTTTCTCTCTCTCTCTCTGCCTCAAATAGACTTAAATAAGCAAAGCAAACAGAAAAAGGCAAACAGCCTCTGAAGGCCACACAAATATTTGATAAGTGGATGGAGATTGGGGCTGAGCAGTATGAGTGGGTAGGAGGCAGACCCCTACCTCCCCACGACCAGTACTCCTCTGCCCCTCGACCTCTGCCAGAAACCCCTCCGTACCTCTCCCCCAGCCTGTCCCTCTAACCCTCCCTCCTCTCACAGCCCAAGGTAGCAGATGGGACTTTCACAGCATGTGGAGTGTGCAACCAATCTGCAAACAATAGCAGGAACCTGACAAAGGTCGTCTGTCGTAACACACCGGCGAGCTGGAAACTAGAATCCATGCCTGGAGGCAGCATATTCTATTGCAGGTTACACTAATACACAAGCTTACACAGTACGTGTGTGTGTGTATTCACGGGCTACTACAATGCTATTTAAGCTTGTACATAATCCCATTAGCCAAGTTTAAATCACCTCTTTGACCCCCTGTTAAGATAATAGTTGATGTAAACATGTACAATCCTATTAACCTAATAATATGCATGGGACCATCGACAGTGGGCCATGCATGTGCATGTGTGTGTGTGTGTGTGCTACGGTTCTTTCAGAGTTTTACTTACAAGAGCCGAAAACAAGAGAGAAGCACATCCAGCCATGACCCTTGACCCTTTTCCCTCTTGTCTGCATGCGACACAAGGCCAAACTGACACATGGCTCACATAGTTATTCTTTTCTCTTAAAATGTCTGGATTTGTATGCAGCTGCATTCTTACATTTACATTTAGTCATTTAGCAGACGCTCTTATCCAGAGCGACTTACAGTAAGTACAGGGACATTCCCCCGAGGCAAGTAGGGTGAAGTGCCTTGCCCAACGTCAGTTGGCATGACTGGGAATCGAACTGGCAACCTTTGGATTACTAGCCCGATTCCCTCACCGCTCAGCCATCTGACTCCAAACGGCATTCCGAGATTTTTCAAACGAATAAACATTGTTGGTCTGGTGGAATTATGGATCTGAAAAGAGCCTCAGTTCTACAGAGATTTTAGAGTATAGCCTACTGTACAATGACTTCCTGTCACTGTCATTAGCAAAGCAAACAATGAGCAATACGCCTTGAATCTCACATGTAGTGTTTCCAATTCTCATTATTGTACATCCTTTAACATTCAGTTTTTTCACCAATAGAATTGTATTTTTGTGTGCGTGTGTGTATGTGTGTGTGTGCGAGTGTGAGGGTGTGTGTGTGTTCCAGTCTCACAGCTACTAAAGACCATGTCCAAGGAGCTTTTCAAAAGCTTGTAAGCAAAAATCGGGCCAGGACAGTCTGCAGCCAGTCAGGAAGCATATCATGGTGGACTCCTTTGTGCAGGCACAATAGCGGGCCGAGAGGACTCAGGTTGGCCCACTCCACTCACCAACAGCATTATATATTCTATGACACACAGTATTTACATTTACATTTAGTCATTTAGTCATTATAGTATTATAAACACACTGTATTCATAATTCATGCTGTGCATTCATGTTCCTTTGGTTCGGAAAAAATCTCCATGTCACTGCATGTTTGTCGATTGTGAAGCTTGAGAGGTTAGTTGCGTGTGGTGTGTGTGTGGGTGTGTATGTACAGGGAGTATATTAAACCCCCTGACAGATGTAATCACT
>NC_090062.1:4131709-4212555 GCF_038355195.1 Osmerus mordax
TTTTCCCTCCATCACTCTCTACTCTCTTTACTTCTAAGTGTCTAAAGTGGTTGAACTGCAGGTTTGGTGTCTGTGCATGGCGAACAAATGGAGGTAGAGAACAAACTTCTATTGTAAAAGGGGAGGATGACCTTCGCTGTCCTTGGATTACATGGTGACCTTTCCGCTCCCCAATCCCCCAGTGGTCTCGCCTAACAACTCCACCAAAGAGCCTATTAGGCCTGGATCCCCACTTTGTTGTTAAAAAGGGTCTTGTCCTTTCAGAACACTCTCTCGCTCTGCTTCTCAATTTTTTTCAAAACCAAGGTGCAGGAGAAACACAAGTCCATTGTTCCCTCGCAGATGGAAGTTGGAGTTACTACGGCAACAGGACTAATCCCTCTTTTTACCACCTTTTTTTTTCATATTATTGGCCTATCGAGAGCTACCTCTTAAGTCACAGGTCATAGCTCGCGAGCACGGCTCCCTCGCCTTAATTAGCTATGATTCTACTCGGACAGAGACAACATGATGAGCTAATCGAAATGTGTAAAATAATGACGCACTGCAACCATCTATTCCCCTTTCCTGAGGCTTGCTCTAAGAATAACAATAATGAGGCCATTATCGAGCATTGGACATTAAAATGCTGCCCTGCCACCAAAACAAAGAACATTATTGTTCTGCTGTTGTCCACACAATCAACCACCCATTGTTGGTGACTTGAGGACTACAGGAACAGTGAATGGCTGCCATAATGATTGGTCTGTACAGCCATGCTGGCCTTGTATAGAACAGTCCACAGAAGAAAGTCCTTGATATACTGCTGATTTGTTGAAAGGGGGGTGGATGAAGACAACTGTCTGGCTTTTTTCTAGAAAAATCTCCTTTCTCCTTTTCTATCCGTCTTTTGCCGCTCAGATAGTCACCAAGCCGCATTAGGGCCGCCTCGGCCATTCATATGGTGAGAGGCTTGGAGTCACACAGGTTTATCATATGGAGAGGGGGGGGGGGGGGGGGGGTGGTGGAGAGTCTTTGAGAGGAAGAGAGAGACTTGAAGAAAGAGAGAGATAGTCCGTGCCCAACCATACAGTGCCTTGAACTTAACACTGCAGACTGGCAAATCTAAGTAGCTCCTTTCAAAATGTTCCTAATGACTGATAAAAAAAAGTAAAATAAATTAACTGAATTGTCTCAGAAGTCAAAAGATGAAAACTTACGTTGGCACATCTTGACACATATCTGTACAGGCCTAGTTTAGCCCATTTATAATAGGCTACCCTATAAATACAAAGATATACGGTATATCGAGATCAAAAAACATTCACAGGGGGTAATAATGTTTATATGTTTTGCTGTAAAGCACTGAATAAAAAGTTAAGTGAAATGGCATTTAATATGACTGGTGGGCTCTCAGTGGGGCTGTCTAAACGTGCCGCTGCACCTTTTAACAGGGTCCTATTGTACGTCTGGGGAAAGCAGAGTGTGAGGGGAGCAGGAATGCTAAGTGGGCCCCTTTGCCTTGTCAACCTTCAGTGAATTTCATTTATCTTCATCTTGTTAGACTAAATGAATTAACAATCTCAGTGTTGCACACTTTCTCCTTTCATTACGTCAAATAATGGCAGAGATGTAGGAGGAGGTCTTCTCTGCTGGGATTGGCGAGGGACAGCTCGAGACATAGCTCCCTCTCTGTCTCTCTCTCTGTCTCTCTCTCTATCTATCTCCCTCTCTCTATGTCTCTCTCTCTGTCTCTCTCAGTCTATGTCTCTCTCTCTATATATATCTGTCTCTCTCTGTCTCTCCCTACCTCTCTCTCTCTCCCCCTCTCTCTATCTGTCTCTGTATCTCCCTCTCTCTGTCTCTCTCTCTCTTCTCTCTCTCTTCTCTTCTCATGTTTTCATTCAGTCTTCTGAAACAAAGTGCAGTAAGTTACCTCCTAATGTGAGCCTGAACAGTCCTCATCCACTAAAACATATTGTGAACTTCTTGTATAATTTACTACATTCTTTCACTGTGTTGCCGATGCCTCTGTAGTGCCTGGATTGTGAGTATTGTAAACAGACTGTCATTATTTCAAAAGGCAGTACAAAGGCTTGGAGCTGCATTATTCACACTAAGTTCACCTTTTTAAAAGTTTCTAATACCTTTCAACAATCTGTATTTGTTGCAGATGTATTTTTCACAATCGTTATTTTGAATGTGCCTGTCTCGACTCGCTCATAACACTGGCGTTATTTATTCAACACTGAAAACGGGGACCAGTACTTTTCAACAGTTTTGACAATAATGAGTCATAACCTAACCCCTGAGTCATAATGGCCCGCTGAGCCGGGCTCTGCCAGGCATGGCGTGTGACATACGCTGAAGCCACCTTGAACATCTGCTGGGGAACCAGCCCTGGCGATGGGCCTCACAGCTGGGAAGCGCGGGGGATTCAGGAGACGACACGCCTCGTCAGAGTACGACACCGAAATACATGTATCGAGTGAGACACAAGGCAGAGCTGCTGTCATACTTTAGCATAATTGCACTGACAGAGCCTCCTTTGACCCAGTTCGGTTGCTTAAGAAAAGATGTTGATGCTACACTGAGGAAACAGAGCCCTCTCCCTCCCTGTCCCGTTCCTCCCTTTCGAGCCCTCTTTCTCTCGCGCGCCCTCGCACTCTGCCTCCGTCACTCCCTCCCTCCGCGGGACACAACAAGCAGGAGCCAAGCAAAAGGGCAAACCCTGAAGCCTTTAATCTTGGCCTGCTTGTTGAGGCCTCCCCTCTTCCAATCACCCGGGTCTGTGCGTGATATCGTCGTGCTGCTGCTTCTCCTTTAATTAAAGCAGACAGTGACAGAAGGATGTGGATTAGGGGCCGTAATGATGCATTTACTTAGATTAATCACAGTGTTCTCTCGCCGACTAATGATTTTGACAAACAACAAAAGCAAAGTGTTACGAAAGAGGCCGAAGTCAAAGGTCAAGTTCTCCTCTTCTATTTCCCCCTTCCGGCTTCCTCGTGTGGTGCTCAAAGCTCTATCTCTCAGTAGAGTCGAGAGTATCTCAGGGTGGATTTAAGAGCTGTTGTCTTACTGCTCCTCCTCCCCCACCACAAGACTATCTCAGAGTTATCTGCTCAACTGGCACAGTTTCAACAGGTGGCCTGAGTCAGACCAAGCCTCCACTGTTGTCGTAGTGTCCTGAAAAAAACTGTCAAGACCATGTGGCTGGATTTGATCCCTAGCTTTTCCCAGGGCCGCGACAACAGCTAGAACAGCCTGTGATACTAGCTTACTACCTCTGGAAACACTACTAACTTTACACATCCAAGGGATATTAAACAGTCATTTTAACAGATGTGAATTATGCATTAGCAGGCTAAGAAAATATTGCTAGTTTTTTTCAGGAATAGAGTATCTACCGAATAATGTTAAATTAAATTGCATTCGGACGTCTTGTCTTTGTAGGGCTAGCACCGTTCTGGTAGAGAGAGTTAGTAAAAAAAAAAAAAAGCCCTGTTAATTTAATCAAATAAGTGACCTTTTGAAACAAAATCAAAGAGGATTCATTAGCTTTAGTAAAGTTTGTCTGACAGCAGCTTTGAAAGGCAGATGCCTCTGCCTCTGTTGTTGCTGCTGCTGTGGCCTCTAATGAGAGGCTGCTAATTAGGCTGCTACACTGAAGCCTGCAGGAGAAGGTGGTTTGCTAGCGCAGCAGCCAATGGTGAGACGCAATCTCTTATTTACTTCCTCTGTGTGCAATGACAGCGTTGCTTCTTAATTAGAATCACAGGAAGAGGTGAGGAGCAAAGAAAAAAAAGAAAAAAGGACTGGCGTCACGTTTTTTTTTTTTTTGTAAACTTGCGGTCGAGTACAAACACACACACAACAGGAAACCCAAACCGAGCGCCCCACCCCACCCCCCGCACACACAGACTTCACTTACCTCCCACATGTTTTGACTGAGAGAGAGTTGGTGGTGGTGGGGAGGTGAAGGACAGAAAACAGCATGCACAACGAAGACTAGTGAACCCTGGTAGGAGACCTGTATAGGAGTGGTGGTGGCGGTGGTGTGTGTGTGTGTGTGTGTGTGTGTGTGTGTGTGTGTGTGTGTGTGTGTGTGTGTTTGTGTATGGTGGGGGGAGGGATGGGGGAAATGTCTAGTCTCCAATATGTCTGTGACCGTGCTGTTATACTGCAGGTCTATGGGAGTGCTACGCCGCACTCTACACTAACTAACCCTCTCCATCCCTCCACCCCTCTCCCCCCCCAAACACAAACACACACCTAGGTGGTAGGTCTAGGACTAACCCTAACCCTGACCCCTGACCTTGAACGACAACAACAGAAAAGAAACTAACCTCAGTAAAAAGCTGCTACGAAGGAAGCCCTCCATGTCAGCGCGTGGGGTTCTGCGGCGGGAGAAATACACAGAGAACCAGTTTAACCGTGAAGAAAGCAACAGGCAGAACAACACACAGCAACGCATACATCTCTGTTTGATAACAATGCATGTCTTTAATTACACTGTGGCAGTGAGGAGGACAGCGACCCCATCCTCTGCCCTCCTAAACTCTGAGATCAATGATTCCAGCCTCTGCTCCAGGGGAGTGGATTTGCATACATGGTTTTGGTTTTCATGGCCAGCCCTGATGATAGGCTTGCTTCAAATAAACCTTTGTACTGATCCCAGAGCAGCCCATGTCTTGGGCCCTGTCCAGACTAACACAGTCATTTGTGTAACCACTGATCCCAGAGCAGGCCCGAGATGCACCGTGAGGTGGTCCAGCTGTGGCCCATGTGTGGCGGGGGAGCTGGGGCTTCTGGGAGCCCCACCACAGGGTCCCGACGCTGGGCCACGCACCGCCAAGGAGGCGGGAGGATGTGGTCATGATGTCACCGCTCGCAGAGGTCGTTCAGAAGCCTCGCCCGCAAAATATCTGAGGCACATGGCTTGAAATGACTACCAACAGGTTTCCATTAGCCTCTATAATTGGTCTACAGTCTACGGTGCTGTATGTTTACTGGTAAAAACGAAGGCTGCCAAAGGATTTGGGACTTGCTATGGGTTTTGTTGTAAGTGCTAAAAAATCTTTGTATTTTTGAATACTGAACACAATTTTTGCAATAAATTAAAACAGAGGTTTGTTTTATGTGGTTAAAACATTCAGTGAGAAAAAGCAACTTACTCTCGCTGATCAAAAAAACCCTTAAAAGTCACCTGACGGAGAGGTAGCAAAAGTCATCGCGCTAAAGGGTTGTTCACTGTGTCCGGCTTCAAATTCTTTATCATCCTCATCGTCACCAGAATGAAGAAGCCTGCCTCACCCTGTAAATTTCACATATCTTATCAGCCACAAGCTGGAGTTGGAGTGTGCACTTCAAATCTTGGGTTAAAAAATGCAATACTCAGTAGCGGCATTGCAAAAAAAAAAAAAAAAAAAAGTGCTGAAACTAATTAGTGTTTTCTCCTGCTAAAACATTCGACTCCCTTGCAGACATCATCATAAATAACACACATCAGAGTAGAAGACATCCAGCATCTCAGCCCTAAATGCCTTCAGTTTTAGTGACATGGGTCTAATTTGTTCTCCCTTTCTCTCCTCTCCTCCCATCTCCTCTCTTCCCCTTCCGTCTCCTCTCCTCTCCGCTCCGCTCTCCGCTCTCCTCTCCAGTGGGGCTGAGGGCTATGGGACAAAGCCGCTGAGGGAATGGAAAGACTGGGCTGAGCCAAGGCCCAAGGACAGCGTGTCTTTCAGGCCGGCCAGCACTTAGCAGGGCAGGGACCTGAGAGGCCCGCTGGGCTCAGCTGAGACTTTTCTCACAATCAGGTGTCTGGGGTGGGGGTGGAGGGGGGTGGGTGGGGAGGGGGGGGTTAGGCCAGGGGCTCTGCTCTGCTCTCCACTCAGCACGCCGGGCGTCAGAGCACAGAGGACCCACGCCATCTCCACGCCAGTGACAATGTGAGAAAACAACAGTCAAATGGTGGCGGACCAATCGAGCGTGTCTCCTCACTATTCTGAGAGAGTGTGAATACACACACACTCCGACCCAAGCACACACTCTCACACGTACGCACACACACACACACGTGGACACATGAACCCACACACAAGGCTCGAAAGAGTCTATTTCGTGCCTGTTTCTGTCTTTCGCTCTTTCTCACTCACTCTGTCTCTCTCCCTCTTTTGGTCTCTTTCTCTCTTTCTCTCTGCCTGTGTTTCCTCAGCTGTGCCTGCCGTCTAAAACTCAATTGTGGTCACGGAGACAACTGCAGTGAGCCTGTGGACGTCAAGGTGCGGTTTGGAGCGCCGGCCCGGGAGGAAAAACTGACTTTGTGTTTGCTCTTCGCCGTTGGACCTAAAAAGGATGGGAGTTTGAAATGAGGAGCAGGCCACCAATCATGGGCGGCGCTGCTGTTGCATGAAGCCTACGGACGCTCACTGTACAAAGACAGCACGGGGGCTGGGCTGGGCTGCACAGGGGCCTTTCCAAGAACCAGCGTCCCCGTGCCAAAGAGTTCCCTCTGCCCGAGCAACTCTCCCACCATCTGCAACAAATGTGTTCTATTAAAGCAGTACCATATGGACAACAAGCTAGCTATTAACACGGCCTCGGCGCGTCCCCCTAACCTAGGCCAGATTTGAAACTTCCAGTCAAATTGACTGCTGAATGAATGCAGCACCGGCAGCCGTGTGGGTCTTGGCATGGAGCAGGCAGCTCCAGCCTTGCATCGTTAACAGCCCCGCGAACACACGGCACGGCTCCCTGTCGGGCTAGGAGGGGAGCGGGGATAGACCTGTGGCACACAGCATCCTTCTCTTCCATAGAACTGAGGGGAGAGAGGATGACCTCTACGCAATCCCTAAATGCAGGTACACGAAGCAGCGGATGACAGAGGCCGAGCCAGATTCGGCCAATCACGTACTCTTTAAAGAATATAAAAGTAGTAGATGTAGATGTTTCAGTACCAACATAAGTAGTCCACACCCCAGTAGGATAAGCAGAACAGAGCAGATTAGAGTAGAGTGGGGTAGACTATAATACAGCAGAGTAGTGTAGAGTATAGTAGAGTAGTTTAGAGTGGACTTGAATGAATTAGAGTAGAGTAGACTACAGTAGAGCAGAGTAGAGCAGACCACAGGAGAGCAGAGTAGAGTGGCGGGTGACGAGAGCAGATGCTCCCTGCGCGAGGAGCACAGCGTCAGGGCAGAGTCAGGCCCTGACGCTGTGCTCCCTGCGCGAGGAGCACAGCGTCAGGGCAGAGTCAGGCCCTGACGCTGTGCTCCCTGCGCGAGGAGCACAGCGTCAGGGCAGAGTCAGGCCCTGACGCTGTGCTCCCTGCGCGAGGAGCACAGCGTCAGGGCAGAGTCAGGCCCTGACGCTGTGCTCCCTGCGCGAGGAGCACAGCGTCAGGGCAGAGTCAGGCCCTGACGCTGTGCTCCCTGCGCGAGGAGCACAGCGTCAGGGCAGAGTCAGGCCCTGCAGGGTGTGAGGACTTTACTCCCCGTCGCCTCCACGTCGACGCCTCTCCTCTCTCTGAGTCATGGAGAGACCCACCCACCACTCACAAAGCCCTGCTCTCTTCTCCTCCAGCATGACGCCATACCAGTCCTCTGTTCTCCAGCCCGTGCACTCACACACACCCATTCGGGCGCACGCACACACACACACACACACACACTTACTGTATGGAATACATGAATTACAGTTCTGTGGGTTTCATATGTCCCAAGAAGTTCATTTAATATTAGCAGTAGTTAATTGGGCTTGTTTACTACTTGGTTTTGTTTGGTCAAAACTCTGTGTGGAGTCATTCTTCGACTAGGAACCTGTTCCCTCTCCGAGAGACGACTAGGTCCTGGGAGGAAAGGGTTGAGTGGGGAACATTCAGCTGTACGTGACTTTCTTTGACTTTCTTTGAGTTTAAATGTGCTGGTGATAAAGGCCACTCAGCATTGTACTCCATAATAAAATGTCCAGGGTGACCCTCCTTTGTGTCCCCTTGCCAGACCAATGGAGGAGAATGGAGAGATTAAAGGAGATAACAGTTGCCAATGACACCACCCAGGTAATTATGAAATCTGAGGCTACCGACCAACCAATGAATGAGGACTCTATGTGATGAGGTGAATGTCAATTGGAAGGTTTAATTGTCAATGTTACAGTTGCCCATAGAATGGGCCTACACACACATACACACACACACTCACACTCACCCACACACATGCCTACACACACTTTGATGTGCCACTCTTGGTTCTGCTTAATCATATAAATTCTGCCAAGGAGCTACCGTTCATATTAAGCACCTCCGCTCTGGCCCAGTGATGATATTAAGATTCCCTTGTTGCGCAGCGATTAAATTTCTTTTTGAACATAAACCAAGCTCCGGGTGTAATTGCCTTGTCATTCAGAAGATATGTCATATAGGAACAACTGTGGTGTCTTAATTTCAGGCAATTAATTAATCAATGATCCCACAGGGGCAAGATTTATGAAGGAGGGGTCCTGGAAGGAGCCAGGCAGGCAGGGAGGCAGGGAGGGAGGGAGGCAGGGAGGGAGGGAGGGAGGGTGAGGTGTCTGTCTAACAGGGAGGGAAGAAGTTGCTCCTGCCTGGGTTTACAAAGACACACAGCCCCCAGAGATGAGGAGAGCTAGCCCTGAGCTGAGCCCTGAGCTGAGCCCTGGGCTGAATCAGCCAGAACGGGTAGATGTGTTGTGTGGATGGGGGGATGGGGGGGGGGGGGGGCTACAGGAAGCTCCATCAGATTGACATTAGGAGGTGTCTCCCCAGACAGAGCTGCCATGCAGATACAGGATCTGTGTTTAAGACTGGCTGATGACAGTCTAATTATATAAGCATTTCGGGGCTCTCATTAGAGCAAGGAGGATGTGTGAAAGTGTGCTGTCACTGACAGTCGAAGGAGAGGAAAGAAGAAGAGAGGGAAAGAAAAACAACTACAGACCCCCCCCCCCCTCCTCCTCCCTACCAATGACACGCTTGAATATGACCAGCGTAGCTCACACACACGACACACACACCTTACTACACCTTGACTTAACAGCTCCAGTGTCTCTTACCCCTATAGCCCCCAGAGTGGAAGCTACCAGATGAGTAGTGAATTAATTTGTGTGAGGCTCTCCAACATTAGGAAGGTGTGTTGAAAGGTGTCGGCTCATGTTTCAAATTAAACGCGCTGCTGGTCAGCATTAGCACCTCCCCCCCCCCCCTCAGACGCCTGCCGCTTGCCTCCAACACTTAGGGGGCTGGGGGGGGTATAGGAAGGGGAGGGGAGGCGGGCCTGGGGGGGGGGGGGTGGAGGGAGGGAGGGAACCGGTCCACCGCTGTTCACACTGGAATAATTAGAACACGTCAGGAAGAATTAATTTCCTCATTTTTCAAAAGGATACACAGAAATTACCATGTTATTATATGACAGGGTCCCTGTGAGGATTGGATTAAATTTGATTTCTAGCGCAGCCCACACAACAAATTAAAGTCATAAATAAGATGGAAAGAAGCGGGGCACAGAGCATATGTTTATGGCAATGAGTGAAGCCAAGGGAGCAGAAACAACTATCTTCATTTCATTTGATTTAAATCGGGCCGACACCGTGTGCGTGAATGACAGGGCCCGCTAATGGGCCCAGATTAGAGGCTCCTTGATATCAGCCCAGAGATCCAGCCACCTCGGGAGGCCCGGCACACACATGCAGGAGGGCAGGCTGGCCGAGGGAGGCCCTGCACAGACATGCAGGAGGGCAGGCTGGCCGAGGGAGGCCCTGCACAGACATGGCCACGGGCAGGGGGACCAGCCCACCAGCACTAACAAGGCACCACAACAACATGACTGTGCTCCCATTCATGTTGAGATCAATTAGGAAGGGTGGTGGTTTCAGACGGGGGCAGCTGATTTCTCAGAAAGATCTAATGTCATGTTTTCCAATACACACACACACACACACACACACAGGTACGGGTGTTTCTAAGCCTTCTAAAGTTGGTTGGGTGAAGTTATTTAATTATGTTGAAAGGTAATGACATTATCCGATGTTCAAGCTGATCCACCCTGATTTGTTTTGGCGTTGGAGCAATTCGAAAGTCAGTTTGAGTCAAAATGCCAAAATGAGTGTGCTGGGGCTACAGTACATTCATTAACTAAGGGATTATTAATGACACCAATACTGAATGACACCAGAATTATTCTTGGCTTCATCATGCATTCCATTGTACTTGCTGTATTGATAACAATGCCATGTTGCTACACTGTTCCTCCAATGTTGTGGCATCTTTGCACAGCATTGAATAATTGAAAAATTGAATAATTCAACATCTTATCTCTTTTCAAATGTCGTATCTGTTTGAATGCATTTCAACAGAATGTTTTATAATTGTTTGTGAATGGGAAAAACCTAAGAATGGTATGTTGTTCACGAAACAGTCTAAACACAGTGAGATTCAAGATTGCGTGTTTTCCCCAACATAGCAGAGGTTACACTAACACACACTTAGATGTGCTCGCTACAAATGGAGGACCCTGAACATTATCATGTTACAGCCAAGGTAAGCCAGCCACTTTGACATGAAACCACAGCTCTTAACGCTGTCGAAACAGGCAGCAGTACCCAACAACTGCTGAGGGTTTGTCCACAACAAGAGGAGGCTTACAGAGATGCTAATGCTAACGATAACAATCTCAACCTAAAAAACTGTCATTACCGTTGATCGTTACAATACACATGCAGTACATAATGATAACATTATAGCATGTTAACTATACCCTTGACCTGTGTTCCATCCTCAGTCAGCAGGTACCGGGGACCTTAGGGATCTGGAGAACTTCCCTTCACATTTCCCCCCCCTCCCTCTCTCCTCTCTCCTCTCTCCTCTTTCTCAGGCAGTGATTGGGCTTGTTAGCTCCCAACAATCCGACTCAGGTTGGCCAAGGAAAGAGAGTTTTAAAGTCTTTGGAAATAGCTGTCATTAGAGCTCAGCACTCCCCTGGGTGCCACAAACTTTAAATAATTTGCGAATCAATTAACTGGCCACTCTCAATGCAACAGGATTTCACACTCCGGGGTCACGGCGCATTATCAGCCGTAGACGATTCATGGCGTTTTGGGAGAAAAGTTCATGGTTGAAATCATTAATTCATTTTCTCTGACTTTTAGTTCTGCATTACTCTCCACAGCTGGGAAAGTGTGGAGATTGATGATGTGTTCTTAGGTCATGTTTTATGCCGTACATAGCTAATAGCAAGTAGGTAAAGCTTCCCTGTCCTACAGGGACTGTACCTTGACAGGAAGGAGAGAAACCAAGTCTATATTAGGTTTTATTCCCCTGAGATTCAAATGCAACACAAAGCTATAAAAAAAGTATTTATTTAATATAAAAACACAGTGTACCCCCAACAACCACAGCATGTGGACAGGGTGTGAGAGATACAGGTATAATTCATACTGTGGGAGAGATGGACCATTCTATTGCCCATGTCGGCATATTGTGTTAGAGGCAGGAATAACACAACAGACCTAACCTCCAAATGAAAGGTCTGTTCCTAGTAAG
The DNA here is from genome assembly GCF_038355195.1 of Osmerus mordax. Taxonomy (NCBI): domain Eukaryota; kingdom Metazoa; phylum Chordata; class Actinopteri; order Osmeriformes; family Osmeridae; genus Osmerus; species Osmerus mordax. The sequence continues at coordinate 4,143,246 of NC_090062.1, forward strand.
CTATCTCTCTTAGACCAGGAACGCCACAAAGATAGAACATGCACATTGTTACACTTTTATTTAGCCGTTGATTAAATCTGCAACAACTCATTTTCAAATTAAATTGGGCTCTTCTGGAGAAATAGAGAGGCCCGCTGATTAAATTAAAATGAGGACTTTATCAAGCGGCCTCAGTTTAGCCCAACCATTGGCCATAATCACCGCCGGGTCAGAGGATTGAATAAAATAGACCCATTTAATAAATAATAGATGAGACAATAACCGTCCAAAGGTTTTTTCACTTTCAATTATGTGGTAAAGTGCTGTTTATTTAATTTCGATGAAAAATACCTCCCTCCAGATCTTCCCCTTGAGGGGCATGGTGGGTAGTGTGCTGGCGGGCCGCGGGCTGTCTGACTGCGTGCCCGCTGCTTATTAGATGAATGGCACACGCTGACAAAGACCGCTCCCTGCCTATTCACACAGCTTCACACATCCTCAGGTGTTTCCAAATGGGTTCACACTGGAGCGATTAAACGCGTCCCGCGAACACGCCGCGCGCCGACAAAAATTACTCGCCGTCTCGTTTAGGATTAATTAAACATGCAGATTAAAGTTGCAAAGGATTTAGATTAATGAGCGTGCGAGGGTTGTCTGGCTGAGGTGCGCCGGGGAGGGAGAGGGAAGAGGAGCGGCCCTCGGAACATCACACACAGGAGCTCTAAATAGACAGAGACAGGGAGAGGCGTTGAGTGCAGGCCACAAGGGCCCGGTGTGGTGCACTCTCCTCTAACGCACCGTGACCCTGACAGCACTTAAATAACAACACCAACACGCTAACTTTCAACCACAGTCATTCATTTCCCATAAAGCATAACCTCCTCACGTAGTCAATGACAACCGCGCATGGCTGCCTCGTCCAATCAATGAGGAATCATTGAATGGGTTGACTAAGCTAGTCAGGTTTCAAGATAACTTCTCTTCAAGCTGCGGGTCCTTTCACCACAGAGCCACCTGGATATGAAGCCTGGAAGATGATTCTGAATCTGTTGATTCAGAGGCTATTCAGCCCCAAGGCCCTGGGCAGGAGGAGAGTCTCTGGTGAGAGGATGGAGGAGATCAGAAAGGACCTTTGAGCCTTCCTGGAGGCCCACTGTCCACACAGCCCACTCTAAAAGGCTACTCTATGAAGGGGATTCAACACACATGTTTATCTCTCCCATTCTCTCTTTCTCTCCCTCCCTCCTCACTCTCTCTTTCTCTTTCTTTGTCTCTCAGACACACACACACACACCTCTTTAAGAAACATACATACACAAGCTGACATGCACAAACAGAGACACATGCACAGAGATGAACAGCATCACTGGATAGCATTGCATTGTTAGTCAACCACCTTGAGCTCTGCCCTCACATAGAACTAAAGAAGCCAACTTGCATCTACAACATAAATAAGTAACCAGTAACTTAGCAATGTGAATACCCCACAGGACTCAAGCGCTGGGCTTGTTTCATACAATACATTTAGTGTGTATGACATGGTCCAATAAACAAACAAACCGAAACACTACAGTGTCTGAAAAACGGGATGCCCTATGATCGGATTGAAGAAATGAAGGTGTTGACTAAATGAATACATTTACATTTAGTCATTTAGCAGACGCTCTTATCCAGAGCGACTTACAGTAAGTACAGGGACATTCCCCCGAGGCAAGTAGGGTGAAGTGCCTTGCCCAAGGACACAACGTCAGTTGGCATGACCGGGAATCGAACTGGCAACCTTCGGATTACCAGCCCGATTCCCTCACCGCTCAGCCACCTGACTCCCACCTGAATAGAAAGGAGATATGTTTATGTCTGCTCTGTCACCTTCAGCAGAGTGGGTAGCTGAGTACAGTCAGAGGAACAAAAGGGCTGTAGGGCAGCATCTGACAGACAGGAATGACAGACAGAGATGGTGGCAGTCACAGCTGAGGTTTTGTTATGGCACCTCTGTCAGCTTAGTCAGGCTAAAGACAACCTTCCCCCTTCCCTCCGCCTTTCTCTCTCTTTCTGTCTTTCTCTATTTATGTCTCTCACATGCTACACACACTCACACAACGAAACAAACAAACTACACACCAGACATCAGGGTCGGTCGTCTGCAGAGAGTTTGACAGGACATGGTTAAATGGCCGTGAACTTTGAGATGGGATACTGGGCAACCACGCTGTCAAGCAAATGATTATGCACAACCAATGAAATCTCCCCTCTCCCAGATCATTGTAATATAGGCTGCCCTGTCTCTCCTGGTGATTAAATCACACACTGACATTTGAAAAAATATGAATGTCAGGTAAACTTTCTCCTGCTATATTTGCTCAACATTCCCTAAATATTTTTTTCTCAGGTATACTCTTTATTGCCAGTGCTTCAGAAGAGAAGAACCATGAAATAGTTTAATAGAGTTTACAATGCTGTACTGTACTGTAGTGTATACTCTCTGTGGCGTTTGTTCCCCAGTGTTAAAGTGTGAATGCTTCAATTCAGACAAATGCACACTCCTGATATCGACATAACCCACAAACTACGTTTGAGAAAATATAAAGAACTATAAAACAATTACATTGATTTGTACCCTGAGGTGTAGGTGGACATAGACTCTGACCCTCAATACACATTTTAACACTTGGCAAAGTATATTGCACTTTTAACAGGTAAAAGAAAACTTGAATTGATATCAGTGTTTGGAATTTGGGGAATGCAAGGAATGTATTTTTACCAAGCATGTAATAAACCGTTTTGTTAGAAGTTGTATGACAGTATGCTTTGTGTGTGAGGCTAACTGTGCATGTGCTTGTATGCCGATGAGGTCTGCAGGGAGGAGGCAGCGGAGGTGAAGGATAGATGTGATGGATAGAACAACATATAATATAACAACATATAATAGAACAAAAAAGGTACTTACACAAACAGAAATACCAAATCCCCAGCACCCAGCGATCACTGAATAGTGGATGTTGAACTCATGAAAATGACCTGAAATAAACAGAAAAACATTGTTAGATATTACATCCCTTTCCAATTGAACACAGGCTCAAAATCTTAGAACATGTTGTAATGTTGTACCAAGTATTCTAATTTTCAGAAGGAACACCGATCAACTAAATTAAAACAATGAAAAGAAACCCAGAATTGTGGATGCTTAGATGATGTCATTGTCTGATACCTCCGTGTACTAACATGTGATAGCAGAGATTTAAAAGGTGGGGGCTCGGTAGTTGGGGGCTGCTATTGGTCATGGAGCCTACAGCTGAGCTAAAACAGCTTTGTACTTCCACTCCTCTTAGCTCTCAGCCCTAGACAATGTTTAAACTGGACTTCTCAGATACCTCATTCATCTGTCCTCCAGACAGTAGATCTCACTAATAAATAGCTTTCATATAAAGTGGTTGTTTTATTTAATTCCGCTACTTCTCCAAGCGCTGCCTGCTAGCTAATGATTTATTTAGCTGCATGCTCGCCTAGTTACGACATGTCTCTTGAAGGCCAGAGACTCCGAGCTGTTTGGGGGAATACAAAGAGGAAGACTCAGATCCAGAAAAAAACAGACACACACACGTTTTGCCAATTTTTTGACCTCCTGTTGATGCAATATTTAACTAAATAAAAGAAAATATATATTGAGATGATTATTGTAATTTTTTTATAATTGGAGAAAAAATGATGAGCTTGATGTTAGCAGTGAAGAAGGTGCACAGTGAGTGCGGTGCAGCACTGGAACTGCTCAAAATCCACCGATGTTGGTCCCCTCACATGATCTTGTTTTTCACAACAAGCCAGGATCTCATTACCAGATGATTTATACAATTACCCTGCCTCGGCACCGCCAATTAAACAAGGACAGAGGTTTTTAAGGTCACAGTTAATTGATCTGCTACTAATTTGTGCCACTGTACCTTAGTCCCCCGCCACTACATAACTACACAGAACCAACAGGCCCCAACCAGGCAGAACCAGCTGAATGCAGCAACAAGCAGTGCTGTGGTGTCAAATAAAGCAACAAAGATCTCAGTGCGGCGGGACAAGGGGTTAATGGAAGCAGCCAGGGAGAGGTTAGAGTCAGCTATAGATGTGCATCCACAGCAGCCTTGAGGTGACAATGGTGGAGAGCTGGCCCACAAACTGACCCTGTGGGAATGAAAAGCTGTTGTCATCTTTCTAGTACCTTAGAGACTCAGGCACACTCTGTCTCACTTCCCTGCTGCACTGTGCTACTGCTGAGCACACACACACACACACACACAATACAGGCACATGCAAACAAATACACACAAACACACACACACACACAGGAGTAACATACTCTGATGTACTATCCTCCCAGACGGTCTCAATCTACTGCTTTGAGGGTTTACTGATCAAGGGTGGTAATTTAAAACCCATTCTTTGAGAAACATCAGATTAATTCCTGTTGTGCCTTAATAAACGAGAGCCCTTATAATTGCAGGGGGTAGAAATTAACAAACCTTTGAATTTATAATGTGATGCTAATTGTGAACAATGAGCAAAACAAAAAGCAAATACAAAAACAGGGTGATATTATATTCACGGGTAATCTAAACTGATCATTTGTCTTGAAAGGGGAAAAAAAAGAACATTATCATTATAAATAATAAGAGTAACCAGATTGCTATTAGCCATAATTACCCAGATGTTGTAATCCCCCAGTGTATTAAAAGTGGTTGATCCAGCCTATTGTGGCGCAGAAGCTCTGTCGCTGCTGTGAGTCTCGCCCACAGGCACCACAGATGAAACACTTCCCTTCTCCTAGTTAGCAGATTATGGATTCATTAAACAGACTCCAAAACCAACTCCTGATTCACTTTACGAGTCTCCCACCCTGTTTTATAAGCAAATAATTGTGTCCGCAATTACCACAGTCAGAAGGATTTCCCTGGGTCTTAAGTTATCTTTTGAAGAAAGCCTGCAACTGGAAGGATGCTGACAAGGAAATTGAGTAATCGTCGCTATGCACCCGCACAGAACCTGACACACAATTGATCTCTGATCGACAACATGACCACACACACACACACCATCGCACACAAAAACACACCTGTCCTGAGACAACCAGCTGAAGTGAGGGTGTGTGTGTGCCCTCAGTCACATAGATAATTCCCATTAAACCACAGGTAGTCAATCAGGGGGCTGGCACACATAGCAGAGCACTTCTGCAGGATTAATCTACATTTATCTATGTTCCACACGAGAGGCAGGGCATCGATCACCCAAACAGAAACCCCTTTCCACAGGGTCAACAAACAGAACTTGGAACTTCAAAAGAGCACAGTCTGACATATCATGACCACCTGTGGCATTTCTGTCAAAGGGTGGCATGTCTAGTGTCCTTTGGCAAGAGACAGGAGCAACATCTCCCAGTACAAAACACAGACACACACACACACAGAAACACACGACTCGACAGAAACAGACTGAGATTACCAAGTCGTACCTTTAAAAAGCTAATAAGTCTAAAATGGGTCCAAGTGAATCAGTATAGTTAGTGTACTCACACCCTGTGCTGGCGAGTTAGGAGGAATGAAAAGGAGAACTCCACAAGTGAAACACTGAACATACATGTTTTGGATCGGGCTTCAGGGCCAAAAACATTGAGTACAAAACTGAGAGCTATTCCAGAGCCATCAGCAGATGAGATTCTCTCAAATCAAATGAACCTTGACAATTCTAGGCATGTGTTCATCTACAGTAGGGGGGTATGCTTAATTCAATTAGCCCATAGCATAACAGAGAGCTGTGTCTTTGGCCGTCATATGACGGTGTCTCCGAATCAATGGATAACCTTCATAGCAGCTCTGCAGTCCCTTCAGTGCTTTGGGCAAGGCTGCATGGGACATGACAAACTGTTCTTCTCCACTTTTGATGTGCTATCAAACGGAGGAGATCAACATTATGAGGAGCATCAGAAATTTGTATCTTCGCTGTGACTTCTGTGCGTGTGTGAGCGCGCACGCGCGTGTGTAATTCCATGTGCGCCTACATCTATCCACACACTTGCGCATTATGTGCGACTTTGGAGAGCACACGGCAAGCCATCTCCTCTTTTGGGTTTTATCCAAATTTGCAACATGTTAGCATATCCCGGAGTGCTCAATTCCAGCCCCCCAGCCCCCTCTCTCTCACTCCAGTCCAAACACGTTAAAGTAGGGATTTTGCAGAGGTGGTTATTTTGACAATAGAAGCAATCTCAGATCCATCAGCAGGCTACTCTCCACCAGCCTGGGCTCTGGTTATCTCTACCCAGGCAGCAGCAGCCCTCTCATAGGGTTGGGGACCAGGGGACCAGGGGTGTGGAGGTGTGTAAGCTAGTATGTGGTGGGAAAGGGGGGGGGGGGGGGTGAGAGGGGGGTCGGGGAAGGAGGGATGGAATTGGGAGCTTTTTAGTAAAACCGTCTGTAAGCACACCCCTGCACAAGCCATTGTCAGAACCAACATCCACCACAGGTCCACGACGTCGAAGCCAGTCGCTAACATGGACCTCAGATGGAGTGGCTCAGCCACAGCTGCCCACAGCCAGAGGACAGTGTTTCCCAGAAGGCAGGAGGACACCCGAGGACAGAAAATAAACTGCACCCCCAGGTACTTTACCACAGGCAGGCTGCAGACACCAGGGTGACAATGGGTTCACGCAGGGGTAAGAGGGGCTTGTCTAAGGAGACGAGACCTGCTGATGCCCCTGTGATAACCTGGTTAATGGCAGCTCCAGATTCCTCTTGGCATGGTGCTCTGTGCACAGGCATGCACACTTAAAATGAGCCCTCCTCTCATGTCACAACGACACATTTCGACACAAAAATCCACCATATCATTGAGTTATTTGGTCCTCTGGAAACAGGCCAATCACAGATAGACACAGCTGCTCCGGCACACTGTTACCTGTCATGGCCTCTATTTCTCTCTCTTTCTCACTCACTCGCTCTTTATTTTGGTTGTCCTCCCTCTCTCTTCCTTTCTCTTTATTTGATCTCTCTCCTACTCCCTCTCTCTCCCTCTCTCCCTCTCTCCCTCTCTCTCTCTCTCTCTCTCTCTCTCTCTCTCTCTCTCTCTCTCTCTCTCTCTCTCTCTCTCTCTCTCCTTTTCGTTGACTGACAGGGGTTCTAGATGGAGGCGATACAGGCCTCCTGTCACAACACACTCTCGGGCCCAGAAACGACTGGAAAGACTTCCAAAGTGACACCCCACTCAAAGAGCTTCATCGTGAGAGAATGAAAGAGTGACGGGGGGGCTTTTGAATATATCTACATTAAGTTTAACAGAGACTCAGGCGAGCCAAAACACATTACACCCGAGCAGCAGTCCTTTGGCCCTGCGTCAGAGAGACGACTCTGACAACCCTGTCGCCGTGCAGGGCTTTCATGCGCCCACGGCCAATACATTACACAAGATTTCCTCCACTGCCTCAAAGAACACAAAGAAAAGTCCCCTACTGGGGGGGGGGGGGGGGGGGGGGGCATGGAGGACGGAAGGGTAGAAGGGTGTAGGAGAGAGAAGAGGGAAGGTGGAGGTGTGTTTGGTGGAGGGGAGGGGGGGGGGGTCTCTGGTCCTCTGCGGGAGGCCTTCAGGTCCCCTGCGTTATGAACAGTCGGGTGTGCGGTCTGTCAGTTTCCTTTGATAGCCTCTGTCCCACATTCTGCCCTCTCACAGGACAAGAAGACTTGAGAGCCAAGGGATGGAGGAGAGGCTTGTCTTTCGGCCCGTTGATTGGTCCCCTTTTCTGGGGCTCTGAGAGATGTCCTCCCACAGTAAAAGAAGGCCTTTTCCTTTCCTTTCGTCAGAGAGGATTTTCTTTCTTCTCTCGTTTTTTTTTCTCTTTTTTTTTCTTCTCTTTGCTCCTATTGAGCAGGGGGTTATGAAAACAAGACTGGTTCTATCCCAGGTAATGTGTTTATTTTCCGGGCTCCATCTTCTAGTTTACTGAGTGGAGCCGTTTCTCCCTCTTATCGCCTGGCCCTCGTGGGGCACTTTAGCCCCTGAAATCCTGTTCACCACATACTGGTTTTAGAATCTGTGAAATGAGTGCCGTGGAAGCGTGGCCACAATGTCTGCCTGTGTCGCCACCGGCCTCAAATGGGCTTGGTGCTTTTTGTCCAGGGAGATGCATAAATGGAAGTTTTTAACACCTCAAAGCAGGCTGGGCCTTTGTGTGGCCACACTGGAGCTGCTTGCCCGTCTCCTGAGGAGCCACACACACTGAGTGCCGCAGGACAAAGGAGCCAGAGGCAGAGAATCAGCAGGGCATCACTCCGCTACGGGCACTGCGAACAAACACGCACACTCGCAAACACTCGCAAACACTCGCACGCACACACAAACACCTCCGACTTGCGAGTGCGCGCACACGCGCGCGTGTACACGCGCGGCGCTCACGACCGCTCGCGAGCGCCCTGTCGTCAGAGCTAATCCACACGCTGCAGCAAAGGTACACACGACCAGAAACATACCTGACACATTAGACCTAATCAAATAGGAAGCCAGGTAAATGAATCAAAAAATGATAAGTAAACATTTGCGGGAAACTTTGGAGGAAACAACAGCCTTGTAGAGCTCAGTCACAAGAAACCCCTGCATTTATAGCACTGACAATAGGACACACTAGCTAACATTATGCAAAAATAATCTATCAACAGAAACATCTAATCGAAACGAAGAAAGAAATAAACAACAACAGAACCCCAACACAGCCTCTTATTGATTTCAATCTCACTGTTTGGAAATAATTTCCTCATTTCAGTACAAACCATTGGTCCAACCTTACAATCAAACTCGTTTAGATGCCTGCAATAAGCATTTAAATGCAAATATCTCTCCCTCATACAAAGGAGGAGCAACTTCTGTCAGTAGCAACATAATCAACCTGCATTTGTTTTCTGACTCCGAGTGGTTGACTACAAGGCCTAAGCTGCCAGAATCTGCATTCAAATGGCTTCCCTGTTTCGACACTGCTCTCAATGTGGATATTTTCCAACAGTAACGCACTGAAAGTCAATCACATGGTGAATTAAACCAGAAAAGGGAACAAATGATCCATACATGATCAGGTTACAACAAGGCACTGCTGGTGTCCGCAACTGATTTGTGTTGTTCCTGCTCGGAAGCAAGCAGGCACGCTCCTGGTGACAGTTGGCATTTTCACAGACAATGTCTTGCAGCTGAGTCATATCTTTATATTTCACAAGGCGAGCAGGTTGTCTACTGTGGAAGATGCAGGTAGTCCCGATCACCAGGAGAGAGACCACTAGAATTGAGAGCAACCTTCTCAAACAACCATACCTATTATAGAGACACACAAAACAGGAGAATAGCCCAGCCGTACAACAGTGTTCCCTCTCGGATAAAAAGGACTGGAAGGAAAACAACCCAGATTCACACGGTGTGCATGCATGGGTCCGGTATTCACCCCCAAAACAGCACACTGGGACAGAATGGCACATTGTGCACCACGGCATTGTCTAATGATCCCTCACAAAGACAAGATGCAACTCCACACTGTCTTTTTCTTCTCCGTCTCCCACACACACAATGCCATCTGTCTGTCTGTTGAGGCAGGAGGAAATGACCAGACCCTGGACAGAGGTCGGTGAGATGCAGACGTCTCCCTGATGTCTGAGAGGGCTGGAGGCGGATGCAGAGTGACGGGGTATTGACAGTGTGAGTCGCTGGTATTGCAGTAGAGTGAGGCCAGGGTGTAAATCTGACTGTGATGGGTGCCCATGCTTTCCTCTGCCTCCTCTGGCCCCTGTACAGCCATTTGAACAATTAACATTTTAACCTCTGCTTTTTGTTTTTATTTACAGTCGCACGGATCATTCGTCTTTTTGAAAACCCCCAATTAATAGCGGCGTTTGGAAATGCAAATGAGGCCATTTGGGAGGGAGGGAAATGATGGGTTTGAGAATATTTCTGCGTTCTTAATCTTCTAAAGAGGGAAATGATTTAAATGGAGGACACAAATCTCGTGTGACATGGCAGGAACGGTATGGGCACTCCCCCCTCTCTCTCTCTCTCTCTCTCTCTCTCTACTTTTCCCCTGCATCCACTCTATCCCTTTTTCCCCTTCTCTTCTCTCTCTGCTCTTTTCTTTCCTTTGTCCCCCTTCTCCTTTCTTCAGTCGCTCAACCCTCTTTCACATCTTTCACCCTTCTTTCCCTCCATCCTTTCCTTTTCTACTTTCTCCCTCTCCTCTCTCTCTCTCTCTTGCATGCAGTTCACCATTGTAGGCTGTATGTGTGTGTTTGTGTGTGTGGACAGGGTTTGGGGGTTGGGGTATTTTTGACGGTGAGAGACGGCAAGCAAGGATCCACTACCAGCAAGAGGACTCTGCCTCTTAGAGAAAACAAATGTAGTGTCAAAGTCACTGATCACTGGCTTAATTGAGTTTAACACTTTTTTTTTTTCTTTACCAAAAATATAAACAGTGCCTTTGAAATGAGAAGGTCAAATTACCTCTCCAGTCAGGCAATAAATATGTCAAACAAGGTAAGGAGTTCCAGCCAGCATTTTTTGTGCCAAATTCATTTAGTGGGGAAAGAGGAGATGTGTTCTTCCTGCTATTGGATGCACTGCTCTTCCCATGATGCTGCTGCTGCATACCAGCCAATCACAGGGTCTCTGGAGGAGGGGAGGCATGCCACTGGACACAAGATGGATTTTGCAACCACACCCATCCTACAGGTCACTAGAAAAGTTTGAAGAACCGTTTGTTTACCATGACGTGCCTCCATGTCAAGTCTTTTTATCCTAAATTCTTTGGAAATGTCCAAGTTAATATTACAACATAGTCAGTATCCTCAAAGCAACCTTAGGTTGGTGACCCCATACTGACAGAAATTGCTGGTTGTATTTCAAGCTAGTTGCAAGCTGCCTTCAGACTTCAGACTGTGTGTGTCTCTGTCTGTATTTTTCCATGATGTAAGGTGTCCTATAGGCCCATTGTGCATTGATTCCAGCACAAGCAGAGGAAATGGGCATGAAGTAAGACTAAAGTCTGGGCTAGGAGCACCGAAGGTGGCCGGACAATATATGGACCAAGAGTGAGAGAGCGACGGAGGGAAAGCGAGAGAGGCAGAGAAAGAGAAAAAGAGAGAGAGGTGCTCTACACTCAACTGGCTACAATGTGGCCTTTGTGACATAATGCGCTCTGCCCGGCAGATTTTTGGAAAATAATCCAAATTTTCCTAGTCTGCATATCCAACAATAACATGTGACATCACAGGGTCTACCATATATCCCATGTTGCCGGGCGCATTTTACATTTAGCACAGTCAGGGGGGCAAGAACAACATTGTGAAGCCGTTATTATATTCCCATCATGCCCTTGGAGCCTATTACAGCATGGCACATGTCGTGTGGTAGCTAGGGGAAGCAGCTAGGCTGCTAAGAGTCAGATCTGGTAGGATCTGCAGCCAACAACCTCGGTATACAGTACTGACCGCTTCACAGCGGTCAGTACTGCGGCCTGATACACAGGCTTTTATTAGAAGAGGAACACTCATACAAGTCAACGAGTGATTGGGGTTAATTAACCTTGATCAAAAAGGTTGTTTCTTGGATATCTAATTGTATGGCCAGTAGTGTGCTTCTACCCTGTTTCTCAGTTGACTGTGGTGGTGGTTTTGTGTTCCGTGGACCCCACCCCAGCAAAACTCCTCCGCCCCAGCTGACGGCCCGGCCCGTGCTGTGTGAGGTGGCTCTCCCCCGGGTCGGACACAGAGCTGCTCTCCCCATGATACCAACATGAGGTTAGCATTAGCGGCGCTGAGAGCACGACAGGTGGGTCACATGAAAGGTCGCAAATTCTCCTCTGCCGGCCAAACACATGCTTCCCATTATTGGCTAGAAAAACTGACGACGCTCCAAACAAAATATAAGGAGGCCTTTGTGACCACTACTGTTCACCACACACTATTTTCAAATGTATCTTACATTACATGTGGATATAAATTTCCAAGTGGAGCGTGCTTTGAGGGGTACAGTCGGAGGAAGCGGAGATGTAAATAAATGAAACTATAAGTCTGGACAAGCAAAATGGTGCTTTTGAGTGTGATGGACAGAAAACCACTTTAGGGATCAGTTTTGCTCTGAGGGTAAGATGACCACAGATCACAGCACTCCGTGATATAATGCAATGCTTCTCATTAGACTCACGCACACCATCTCCAAACATACATCTAGTGTACACCTCCAAGATACAAATATTAAAGGAAAATACACATGAGTTGTTTTTTTACAAAATATGATAAGCTCTGGCACATAAATAATGTGGAATGACATGTCTTTGGATCTGCTGGCTTCACCTACACACCTAAGGCAAAGTCTGTTTGAGGTACACCTGGAACATTCCAAATGTATATGAGATTAATGTTTTTTTCAAGACTTAAATGGATGTTGTGGGGATTTTGTGTGTGTGTGAGCATGCGTGCATTCGTGCTTCTTGTGTCTGTGTGTGTGTGTGCGTTTGTGTGTGTGTGTGTGTGTGTGTGTGTGTGTGTGTGTGTGTGTGTGTGTGTGTGTGTGTGTGTGCGTGTGTGTGTGTGCGTTTGTGTGCGTGTGTCAGAATAACAATCCCCTAAAGGTGGAATGAACAGGCTGTAACCTTACAGTAAAATGTTGAAATTGGAAAAATTACTCTTCTCTTTCTTGAATAGCAGGAAGATAAGCAGCCTTTAGCAGAGAAGTCTGAGTTTTTTAAGCTTATTATGAATACCTCTCAGAGCGCAGAAGCTTGCACTGTTGAAATCAAAGGGAGTAATAGGCAGGTTAGCCTCTGTCATTTTAAGGAGGAAGTCAGTTGTGAAATTGTTAAATCACATGGCCTCGCTGTGTATCTCATAGCTTCAGAACCTTCCCAGAAATAATTTATAAACGGTGTATATCACATGTCAGAAAGTGTTCGAAGTTTTCAGGGCGAACAGAAAGAAAGACCAATGGTAATCTCTCCATTGAAGAAAACAGCTAATAATACAGCCATTTATCTCTGCTTAAACAGTACATTCTTTGAAGTTCACAAGAATGTGTGATTCTTAGCAAGTTCCATTGCTGGTTCACGGCAGACCTGGCTTTGCTTCACATTCCTCAAGGTTTCATGTTCAATTGGCTGTGAAAGTCCACAGCATTACCCCTTCATGCCGCACCAATAGAAAAGAGAAACAATCGTCAAAACCCGCACATCCTCTCTATTTTTTTTTATTTGTCATCAACTCACACCGTAATAGGCCTGTTAGAGCATGAAGTCAACTTTCCAGATTCTTCCTTGTTCTTTTTCACATCATTTCCCAAAGTCAGGCACTAACAAGCTGGATGGTTAGCTGCAAATAAAACAACTCCAGGTAGCTGTGTTTGGCCATGTTTTTTTTTTACGAAAAGCTGAGAAGCTCTGTCGATGACATGGTAGTGGAGATGACATCATAGCGTGTGGTTTCTCTGCAGTGAACCAGCCAAGATGGGCACGGGGGCCCCCTCACATCTCCTCCACACACACACCCTCTGCTTCTCTCCCCTCTTCTCTCTGAATATTCATCCCCTTTTCCGCATCACCCTCCACTATCCTAATCACAGTCACTTCCCCTTTAATCACAGGGCTCTAATTAGGTCCTAATAAACCATTTTGCCGTCTCCTTTCTGCAGCTTGATGTCACTCACACATCAAACCACGTAATACTATATTAAGCCTGTCATCCTCAAAGGGAAGATCCTCGGGCAGCATGGATACCCATTCTCCAGGCACACCCTCTCACACTAATTGAAATTATCGAGAGCCCGAACATGTGACGCTTCTTTGCCATGTCTGCAATCCGAGTGAAGCTGGACCCAGGCGGCTGAGCGAGGAGCGACGACTAGACCAGACGACGGTTCCTCTGGTCTCACTGATGTCGGGTAATTGTTTAAACCTGAGTGGATATGGCAGAGGTCCGCTTCTCGGCCTGCACGGCTGCCAAGAGAGAAAAACTGTTCTCTGTAGCACTTTTCTCCTCTGTTTCTCTCTCTCTCTTTCTAATTCAGTCCACCATGGGCTTCAAGGAAAGCCTCAGTGATTCCATGTTCATCTTGGAGAGCCAACGTTGGGGATGATCACTCACCACAAGTTGATAATGATGACGGTTTAATTAGAAGCCTCTCTCTCGCCTGGACTCAGACCAAACTTCTCCACCCTGCAGATGGTGACCAATAAATTTAGCTTTACCGAGGAAGAGGACCGTCCTCCCTCCCCTGCTTGGCTCAGCCCCACCCCGAACCAAGGACATAAAGCACTCTTCCTCTGTGACACTTAACCACAACTGTGGGTCTTCTGTGTGTGTGTGTGTGTGTGTGTGTGTGTGTGTGCGTGTGCGTAATCATTGTTGTGGCCAACACTGTCATACTCTTAGGCACAGAAAATCTCCCTCAGCTCATCATCTAATCTCTAAAACAGGATCCACCACATGATGTGAGGTCGGTTGAGTAATGTAACGCTTTAATGTTGCCAACACTGTGACAGGGTACCAAGACAAGCTCTAATTCCAAATTTCATTTGGAATTCATTTGGTTGGGTAAGCCCCTTTATTTCTCTTCCTTGCTGCCTCTGGGGTGTAACCCAGTCATGGTTTCGGTTTCTGTCCTAGTGCAGAGGTGCATGTGCTGGTCCTGCCCATCAGTCAGCTGGCTCTGGACCTCAGACTGCAGTTCTGCCAGGACACCCTCCCCTCAGCTACCCACACCTCCTCAGGTCCTCCCCCTGCCTCCCCCCAGGAGTTTCTCCACACTTACAGGCTGGCAGCTACAGGGCCAGTGTGTGGGACTGTGTGGGCCAGTGTGTGTTGTATGTGGGTGCATGGCGGGTGCCAGAAACGCTGTCCTCTCAGATTGTCAAAGAGGCTCATGGGAAATGCAGTGCGAGGGCCAAACCACACACTTTATCCATTTCAGCAGATTTCTCTTTGTGTCCCTTTAGAGATCTGAATACTCAGAGAATTGTTTAATGTGCACAAGACAATAAGATGATACATACCTATGTGTCGATTTATTAGAGAATGTTTTGGCCAGACTTATTTGGATTTAGAATTTGTAATTCAGAGTTCAGTCTGAGCAGAACCTTTTTCCACTTTTGTTTCTATAGCACATACAGTTTCTCCGACTCACTAATGAGAGTGGATGAGTTTTAATTCAATTTCGATTTGTTTTCCACTTTGGTCAAAGCCCGATTTTCATTTTTTCCGACAGTGTGTATTCTGTGCTGTTGTTAATATGTGCTGCTGGCACAGAGGAGGAGAGAGAGTGAGAGAGAGAGAGAGAGAGAGAGAGAGAGAGAGAGAGAGAGAGAGAGAGAGAGAGAGAGAGAGAGAGAGAGAGAGAGAGAGAGAGAGAGAGAGAGAGAGAGAGAGAGAGAGAGAGAGAGAGAGAGAGAGAGAGAGAGAGAGAGAGAGAGAGAGAGAGAGAGAGAAAGAAAGATTGAGAGGGTGGAGAGTAATGTGCTCCTGGTCTGACCATGGCGACCTGCTGGTGATGCAGTCTCATAGACAACATGTCTCTATTAGCTATTTTTATTTACTGTATATGTCACCAGAGACTCTCCATTACAGAGTGGTAGATAAGCAGCAGTTGGCTGAGATGAGCACAGTACTGTTCTCATCCTACTCAAGCACAGCTTCCTGCACCAATGAGAATCACTTCGAAACAACTCAAGATAACAGGCCTTAGAGGAGAGAAACATAAAATGTTATGCTTTGTAGCACTCATCTTTAAAGAGTAAGTATCCCTTCAGGCAACTGATGGACGTCAGTTAAGTGGCCACTGTGACAGATAAAGGGGGGCTATCGTGCTCCTCAAGACAAGTGTGGCTCAATCTCTTGTGGCAGCAAGGAGGACTCAGTTCAGGTTAGTCCACTCAGTTCAGTCCATAGTCCACTCATTAGAGAGGTCTGCAGTGATACAGCACACTGCCTCAGAAGAACACTAACATCGTTATCGACACAGTCCTCTGTAAAAGACGGAAGCACAGACACGCTGTCCTTTACCTCAGTCTGTCTATCATGACACTCTCTCTCTCCCTCACTATCTCTCCCTGCTGTAGTTATTTGCTTTGCATACATATCAGGCAATAAATATGTTCTTGCTTATTCATTTTCAAAGACAGACAGAGAGAACGAGAGAGAGAGAGAGAGAGAGAGAGAGAGAGAGACAGAGACAGAGACAGAGAGAGAGAGAGAGAGAGAGAGAGAGAGAGAGAGAGAAGAGAGAGAGAGAGACAGAGAGACAGAGACAGAGAGACAGAGAGACAGAGAGACAGAGAGAGAGAGAGAGAGAGAGAGAGAGAGAGAGAGAGAGAGAGAGAGAGAGAGAGAGAGAGAGAGAGCTTGTGGTGGGACCTGCTGAAGCCATTTTCTCGTGACGCACGTCCAGGGCAAAGCCCTGTAACAAATCCAAGTTGGTGTAAATAATCACAGAGGGGAGACACAAAAGACCTGGTTATGGAGCTACGGAGACATTTTGGTTAACTTCATCAAAACTCACAACCTATCTTCCCCTCTACCTCCCTTCTACTATTGTCACTTGATTCAATTTCCCAAATGTTTGCCATTACAGTCTGCATTCCAATTTCCCACACAGACACTGTCAGGAATCTGATTTTTGGACTAGACACAAACTCCCAGGCCTTTCCATATAATTCCCACCCTGCGTTAGTTGTCACGTGTTGTCGATCGGTTGTCTATCAGAGCATGACTATACTGGGTTATAGGAGCTGAAAGACATGAGGTGGAAGGAGGATGCTTGCAAACACTGCACATGCAGTTGAGCTGAGGCAAGATAATGCCAGGTTCAAGGCCCCCTGACCTGACAGATTCCTCTATACTTTTCACTGAGCACATTCCCTTCATAGAATGTGCAAAGCAATGGAGAAAGGAGAAAGGTTTGGCTGTAGCTGCCTTGTATCAGCATTTCATATCTGTACACCGCAGTGACTGAAGTGATTTTTACACTGACATGCTGAGAAGAGACTTGTTTGATCAATTTGATTCTCTGTCAAACTGGAGTCCAACTGTAGCTGCTGGATCCTGTAAATCAAGAAGACAAATCTCCTTGGTTTCATTTTTGAACCTCACTTCACTTTAGTGAACTGTGAAGTTTGAGTTGTTAGCAGCGTTTTCCATATAATAGAATGTGAAAAGCAGAGCCTTGAAGAACCTAAACAAACAAATATGCACACACACACACACTGATGTAATCTATCTGCGATACTAAGAGCCACGTGTCAACAAAGTCTCTCCTAGCATCCTCTAATCTCAATGGGAGAATGCATAGTGAAAGCTCAGATTGGACCGATTAGTCCCAATCATGACACATATTCTACATCTCATGTCAGAGGAAGCTGGCAGACATCATACAAGCTGTCGACCTCCACCAACTGGCTAATGTCAAGCCAAACCTTGTACAGGACCTGTGAGGTAGTGAGAAGAAAGGTTCCACTAGCAGGAAACACAGGCATGTCGAAGGGGCAGATCTCCTCTTATCTAAGTAACCGTACCGATGCTTGCTTTGATCTCAATGACTAAGCAGGACTATTGGGAGAAGAACATCTGTCACTCATCGAATTGAATCAATTTGAAATGAAATGATCGATGCAAATAATGTCGGAAATGCGCTTGTCAGCTAGCGATGATGCTCTTTTGTGAGCATTGATCTTTCGTAACACCACAGACTGGTATCATTCAGGGAGCTGCTGGACACATTTAGAAGACAATAAACAAGATTCGGTATCTACAATAAAGAAATAAGTTTCAACGTTAAAGAAGGCGTTCTCCTCCTTCCTGTTCATTTGGAGGCTACATGAAAAGAGTTTCCTGTGTTTGGCTTCTATTTGGCCTGATATTTTCATAGTGTCCTTTTGTGTTGAGTCCTTGGCAAGAGCCAGCCCAAGGGATGGGTTGATCCTGACACAATGGGGGGGGATCACAAGGAAAGGTTTGTTCTGACGCCTTTGTGTGCGAGCGGTGCAGAGGCCCATGGTGTACTAATCTGTTCTCTGTGGTTCTCTCACAAGACTCCAGCACAAGTCTTCAGAGCGTCTTCAATTCAAGGACAGCGATCACAATAGTCTATCAAGCACATCCGTGAGCAACAGCCGCAGACCCCCACTTTTCTGACATGGTTGTAATTTCGCAGAAAGGTCAATTATGTCAAATGTGATGCCATTTCAAAGAAGGCCACGCGGATCCCGCAGTGGCCTACTGTCAACAAAAGGTAGTTGTTTACAAAAACGTTCAAGGAAGACTTGAAGATGACTATGACTAGCTAAAGTGACAATCAATTTAATTAAGGGTACACAAAATCATGTCTTGGCTTAAAGCGTTATATGAGATTAGGGATATAAGTCGTTTTTGTTTAACTGACTGAACCACAGCTCTGCGAAAGGCCTCTCTGTTAAACATTCTAAGTGTATTGAGACAGGCATGAAGGAGACTCGCTAGCACACTGCTTGTTTGACTCAATGATGCAAAGAATCAAGTCTACTGTGTGTGGGTGTGTGTGTGTGGGAACAGTACGTGTGCATGTGTGTCTGTATCTGTGTCAGGGTGAATGTGTGTGTGTGTGTGTGTGTGTGTGTGTGTGTGTGTGTGTGTGTGTGTGTGTGTGTGTGTGTGTGTGTGTGTGTGTGTGTGTGTGTGTGTGTGTGTGTGTGTGTGTGTGTGTGTGTGTGTGTGTGCACGCATGCAAAGGCACCCAAAGCCACAGCATTTTAATTACTGTATGACTGCAGTGTAGGCTTCTTTGATATGGAAATACAACCAACCAGCATCACACACGGGCCCTGTGCAAATCTTCATCTGACTCTTAAAAAACAATGAGCAGTACTAATTCATATACCTGTTAGTGCCACTGATTGCCATCCCCTACAGAAACAGAGTTTTGGGCCACCAAAGCCCCTCCAATTAATTGTACATATTAATGTGTGATCTGAAAAAGGAAAAAGAGAATTCAACAGAGGCTATTTACCGGAGACTGCACTGTTGCATTTTGAAGTCTAACTTAATTATGCACAACTCTGCTCTGGATTAAAAGAAAATGTCCAATTATTTTGCAGCTCAAACTATGAAAAACATATTCAGTGGGTGGGTGAATGATATACTGTATTTAAAATGGCGCCGCCAATTATACAGCTTATGTTAAGCAATGTAATTATCCAACATGTATGTTTGCTTTATCTTCATACCTTTATTTATTTCACTACAAGTAAAATATGATGAGAGTTCCATCCCTCAGTATTGTATGATGGAGGATGCAGGAAAATAAGCATCTCTCCCTCTCTCTCCCCCCCCCCCCCTCTCTCTCTCTCCCTCTCTTTCCCTCTCTCTCTCTACCTCAGTCAGCAGCATGGAGCAGGCCTCAGGTGCTGGTCCATACAGAAGAACATGCACTCACACTCGTGTCTTCCCATCTCTGACAAGGCATGTGAGCCCAAGGTTATCAACAAGCAAACACTGATGGCCCATAAATAAAAAAACTCAAATGGTGCTTGAATTATGGCTCCAGAGAAAGAATTGCAATGATACTGAACAATCCGGCTTTAAATTACTGAAAATAAATGATGAGGGTAAAAGAATCCAAATAATATCTTGATTGTGTTCCCGTCCTTCTGTGCTCGTAACTGTAGTTGTCTACAATTCTTTACAGCTGACGTAACACTGAGACCATTGATTTCATCAATATTTCAGGATTTGACTCATCCGTGAGAAAGGGGTGACAGTGGCTGTGACCAAGGGGCCTACATCACTCCCTGGGACTGCATCATTCTATTCAAACACACAAGATCCTTTTCACATTGTGGAGGACAGAATAAAAAGCTGCTTCAGATCCTGTACACCTGATGCCAGAAGGGGCCCACAACGCTGGGAATAAGGTCTCTAAAAATGGGGTTTAGGCCACAATGTTCACATGCTTCTCACATGTTTCCTTCATACGTTTGAACATCGGTGCTGTTGTGCACCGACATTGAGAAGATTGCGAGAGGATTGATTAGATGGTGAAACAGCTTCTCAGTCATGCAGATTCCAAACTTAAACACATTCATGGCAGACTACAAAAGGAAAACCCTCATCACAAACATGTTGCTGTCGCTTTTGATCATTGTTGAAATATTCTGCTGCAAATTAGCTAACACTTATAAAGACAGATGTCACAACATGTGTTACCACATTTATTATCCCCTGCAATCCTTCCCCCTCTGCTGTCTGCCTCCTTTACCTTTACCAGGCCTGCTGTTGTTTACCCTCTCTCATCTTGTTTATCATTAAGCCCCAGATCACACTCCACACACCCTCCGCCATGGAGAGGCTAAGAGACTGAGGGGCCAGGAGGCTGAGGCCAAGAGGCTGAGAGGCCGGGAGGCAGTGAAGCCAAGAGGCAGTGAAGCCAAGAGGCCGAGAGGCTGAGAGGCCGGGAGGCAGTGAAACCGAGAGGCTGAGAGGCCGAGAGGCCGAGAGGCCGAGAGGCCGAGAGGCCGAGAGGCCGAGAGGCTTAGGAGACACCTGCCCGCCTCAACAACCTCCTACTGTCTGCTCTTTCCCTGCCTGGCTCCCTAAAACATTGTGCTACTGAGCAGAATATATCTCTCCTTTATTATTGTGTAACACATCTGGAGACAAGATTGCGCTGAGGATGGTACTTTAATCATACAGATACTTACAAACCCATGTACTGTATGGCGTCACCATTTTTTAATAACGTAACAGATAGCAAAATGTTGTTTTTTATTATGCTATAAGAGCAATTCTTATCATATTCAGGTCTTGATATGGATTAGAAGACAAGGAATTAAATTGAGCAAGGGAATTAACTTTAGAGAAAGCAGTTACTGAGAGAACAAGGTCATTCAATTAAACTAACATTGCCATTGCTTCATCTCTGGGTTCTTACGAGCACAACCCTGTGTAAAGCGGGACTGGCCTCAGAGACCATGCTACAGCAGGACACTGAAGAGCACCACAGATCTACCGAGACAGCATTGCTTTGCTTTCAATCCGTTAACTCGAGAGCGGATGATTTGTGATCAACTATCAATATGTCCACGGTTAGCAGTACACTGTGAAACACAGAGAACGTGTGCTATACACACTGTACTAAGCATGTCAAATGCACACACAGACAACCCCGTTCCACAGACACACACACACACTCACTCACCCACTCACACACAAACACATTCTCAAACACGCATACACACAAACACTAAAAGACAGCTAAGATAAAACTAACTGGTAAATAATTGTGTAATTGTGTGCTAATGGTGGTATAGATGCATAGTGTGCCATATTGGTATGTCCCATAGATAAGGGGTGGCGACCAACCACACAAAAACGTTTTTATGAAAGAATAAGTAAGTTAATGTTATGCCAACAGTCTTAATGAAGAGAGAACAATGTTCCAATACCAGGCAAATACCCAATCCCTGGAGATGACATAAAAATTATATTTGCTTCAAAATACATACAACAGGCTTTCTCAGCACCATCCCGAGAGCACTAATTACCCTTCCTAAATAATACAAAATAATAGACAAAATATATATATATTTTTATTCAATTTACAGTGAGCTAAATGAAATTAAAGACCACCCTTTCTTTGTTCTTGTTCACTGCACTGCTCTTATAAATTGCATTTGCCATTACATTAGGTAAGATGGGAGCTCTAGCAAAATAGTCATTTTTTATGTAGCCTATTGAAAATAACGTTTTACTCTATCGTAAACTCAAATTTCAGAACAAATTTATGTCTGGAAATATTATTTGTAGATTTTAGCGTTTGGTAAATGTCAATAATCCTTATCTTCTTTATTTATCACGTCCTGCCTTATCCTCTGATTTAGCAACAACATAGACATTAACTCTATCGCATTCTTATCATATGGCGTTGCTTAACAAATAGCCTATTATATTTATTTTACTGTAAGATTACAATTGTAACTAAATGAAATGTCATCTATATGGATTTCGTGTCTAAGATGTATTCACTTAAACACGAATAATGAGTCGCCTTACAGAGTTTGTCTTGCAACATGCGTCTGAGATCTTGAACAGAGAGCGGGGTAACATTTTAACCCAGCTCGCCCCCCAGAAGAAGCGCAGCCAGTGAAGCATGCGGTTTCAGTATTCTAAAAAGCACTCCGAAATGTCGGAACTTACTGGCACCATATGCTTCAGAGTCGATATCTGTTTGCCTGGATCCAGTTCTGAAATGTAGCCTTCTTTACTTTTTGCAAAACCTCAATCGAGTTTCTCCGAAATCCACGTGCAGATAGTCCTGTAAAACAGATAAGGGAAAATTATATGACAGGCCATAATAAATTAGATCTGAATCTGAATCAAAAAGGCATATTTAGCAATTATACTCAAAGCACCAATAAAGAATGAACCATGGACATGTTTTGATTCCAGATCATCACGATAGTTTTATACTTTGGGTAACAGAACTCTTTCAGTTCTGATACACAATAATGTCACGCATACACATCAGTTTTATTACTGAAACATATGGCTATAGGTCTAAGTTTACACATTTCATAAATAATATCAAAAATGTGGAGCAATACTGTGTCTATAAAGTGCCAAACAATCAAGGAGAGAATTGATGAGGAAAGGTGAAAATTATTGTTAACAGCGAATGCGCTCTCATGAAAGCGTGAGATGAAACAGTCTTGCAGTGAGCCATCAATGCATTATTTTGTCCTCACACTTCTGACACAAGGTGAGTTCAACCGGCCGCCAGAGAAAAGGCGCTCATTGAGCCCCCAGACAGTGCCGAGTGTCCCTGTATAGCGATCAGGACAATGTGCTGATTTGGCAGTCTAATTATAAATGTGCCATTTAAACATCCATTGGGCTGCAGTGCCATCTTACCTTATGAGGGAACTTGCACTCAGAGCTAACAGCAACTGTTCAAAACAAAATACCATTACGGGATCAACTTCTCCCCAACAGAGGGACGAGACGGAGGATTGTTTTTCACACAGCCCTCTTACCCAAGACAAGAACCTATTATTAGACATCGGGTTATTCTTACAGAATTGATACTCGGCTATGTTGGAAAAAAATTCGGGAAAAGTTAAGCGGTCTTTAATTAAGGTTTCAGATTCCGACTACTGGGAGGGCACAGCAAACTCATTGTATTTCAAGAAAGGTAGCAATATTGCCCGCATTTGGTTAAGATGTGAGAGGCATACACGTGCATTACCTTGACTTCAAAATCCCAAATTTACCTGCATACTTCTTGTATTATAATGTTATCTTTATTCTCGCAGCAGTTTACAAGCTCTTTATCTAGTCCGACTGAGTCTAAATTTGGGAAACACCCTCACAATGATGGTCTATCTTCTCACAACAGGCAAGTTCACTCGAACTGTGCTCCCCTTGTCTTGTCAACACGCCAATCATATTTCTCTCAATCTTATAATCAAAAGGCAAGAATAGGCTAACTTACACGTTTTAAGATCTTGTTATTAGACATAAAAATGTTATTCGTCAGCAAACTAAATAAAGTCATAAATAGGCAAATAATTAGCCTGGCTGTTAAATGTAGAAAAAATAGTATCACTAAATCCCGATTTGTGATTTTTTCACATGTCTTATTACATTGTAGAATTTAAACCTATTTGCCATTTGTTTTTTGTTTCCTTTTTCTTTAGTCGTGAGACTATTCACACCTGGCCATGGGCAACATGACAACTGCACAAAACGGCTCGACCGTGAAAATAATTACACCCATAATTACAGTTGTAGCTCACTTAGAAAGAAAACTTACTTTAGCCCCCAAAATAGTCCAAGATCACCGATTAAAGTAGATTAGGAAAGGGAGCCTGTTTTTGTCCAGGTAGGCTATATTGTGTCTGGAAGGACCAGTTTTCCGATGAGTTGTTGAATTTAATTTATGGCTCGTGCATTCTTTTAAGGTCAGTTCGCCTGACCTCCGGAGAAAGTAAAGACAGAGCAAATTTCCAAGCTCCTGGAATAGGGAACAATTAATCCTCTCAGCTAACGGTTTACCATGTACTCTATTTTAAAATTGTGTTCGAATTGTGTGATGAATTATTTTAAGGGCAAATAAAAAACACAGTACGGTCCAGACTATGTGAACGGGTTCAAATAAACTTGTGAAGCTCGCATCAAGAAACGCACGGGGGAGAGAAACGGTAGTCTACTGGCAAAACGCAAGCATTATCAATGAATAGTACCGCTTCGTGGACAAACGTGAAATTGCCTCCCCGAGGAGAAAGTTAGCTCATCGAGCACTAGTTTAACAACAACACACGGCTGAAAATAATTGCATAATTACTTGAAATGGAATATCGCGACTTTATTTGACTAATCTGCGTCATTACAGCTGTATTGTGGACATCGTCTGAGTTTGTTCAGACCTTATGCTGTCCTCGCTGACGCACGCACGCCTCGGAACACACAACGGGTCCTTCCAACACCCTAAATTACACATAGCCTATAATGTAGGTAAGTGTATAATAGGCTACAAGTAACCTAATGTTTTTGGCGTAAACCAAGGAATCACCGATTGCCGACTCGAGCAACGCTTCGCCTCCAAACCGGGACGGGCTTGTCCTCCCCGAGCGCTCCGATTTCGTGTTGTCTTCACGCTTCTATAGAAGTGACTGACTCGCAGGCTAATAGAAAATGTTTTTGAAAATGATATCCTAAAAGTAGGCTATGTCAATCGTATTATTAGTATTCTAGACTAAATCATCAAATAGCTGCGCAACGTGGACAAAGCGGTAAAGAATACCATACTTTACATCCTAGGAACGAACTCAGTGGCGAACTAGTAAGAAACATGCTAAATAACGCAGTTTCATGAAATCTCAAAACAACAGGTTGAAAACAATTTTACCTTGGCAAAGTCAGTGAGCAAGGGTGACGCAGGTCTTCGCTGTATCCCGGTTGTCTATTATGTTATAAAATAAGGATCACTATCTAGCGAAAGAGAACTAAAGTCTGCTGTTGTGTCCACGGGCCATATGAGGGGATCCCGTTCTCTATAAAGTTAGACTGTCAAAACTGCAAGGAGCTTTTGTTGTTATCTATCCTCTTTATTTCCCCTCTCTTGCTCTGAGACAACAGAAGACGATGGTTAGAGCTGTCAATCTTGGCAATCAATGCAAGCGGCCATGTCGCAAGTATTCAAAGCATTTCCCGTCGTGCAACATCAGAAAGTGAGTGGCCAGGGCATTGATCTGAGGAAGGCAAAGAGGCAGGGCTCCCCCTCCCAGACAAGGGATGCGCGCGCGAGAGAGAGGAAGAGGGAGGGAGAGCGAGAGAGAGGGAGAGAGCACGAGAGAGAGAGAGAAGAGCGGAGCAGAATAGTTTTTGATTGAATAATAATGACGGGAAGAGCGGTTGCTTTGGGATTGATCAACATCAACCAGCAAAACAATATTCGTGATAGATATTTAGGAACATTTACAAGCCTTGAATCTGACGGTTTAGGCTTCGCAACAAATTTTAAGCAACTGTTGTTGATCGCCCGGATAGATAGTCTAATTAATAATCAAAGTCACATGTCAAGGTAACCTACATACGACAATAATCAGTTTACAAAGTAAACTTGCAGAAAAGATTAACAAAATGATTCATTATTTTACAGAAAATTTATCAGAATAAATCAATCTCACAACACTCTAGGCTGCACGTATACAGTGACCTGTTAGGTCAAATAGTCAAGGCCAATAACTATACGATTGTTATAAAAATGCTAGAAGAGAACAGCATTAATTTATGGTATGATGAATGTTACTAGGCCTACAAGTAGCGTAACATCAATGCTAGTTTTAAAATATTTCTTATAATAGTCTTTTTTTCCTGAAAGACTTAGGGGGTATGAGTTTTGACTGTTTGATACCACTGATAAACTGAACACAGTGCAATAGCACATAGCCTTCGTCTGGCATTCCGGTTCACTGGAATGCAAAGGTGTAGACAAGGTAAGCTAAACAACTCTTCCTTCTGCGTTCAATGCTCTTCCAGATATTTTTTGTCATGTACATGGGCATAATTGTACTCATAGTCTATGAAACGATATTTATAATCTTCTAATTAGGCATGATTGGCAAATGTCAAACCACTCATCATTTAGTGTCTATTGTCATGGTCCTCAGTCGCCAGAACCTTATTAGCCTACAATTTGCTTCACTATGTAAAACGGACATGATTCAAACAATGAAAATGCGCTAAATTTATAAATAGACTATTAAATCAATCACGGATAAACGATTTACTTGATAGTATTAACAAAAAAGTTGGAAAGAATAGTCTTAAAATGGCTTTCCTGAAAGGGACATACATTTTTTGTAGCCTATTTTATTCCATCACTGTACGCTGCTATGACGAAACGCTTTTAGGAAATATAGGCCTATTAATATAGTGCAGCATTTTATAAAAGTGACAGAACAATAGTCTTTACAGTCGGTTCAAAATGTGAAAATAAAAGGGAAAATATTATCGTACCTTACAGGCTACAGTTAGCCTACACTTTTATCTACAGGTAGCCTATTGGGCAGCTGTTTTGATGGCTGATTACGCAAACATTTTGTCAGCTGTCTAGGATTAAAGACAAAAGAAAACTATCGCTCTGCGATGGGCTACAGGTAGGCAAGCTGTAGCAGTAAGAACATTAAGTCACGACCACTACTTTATAAAATCTCTGGCGAATCACGCAGACTAAATTGCAGTATAAATTTACACTATCATTTGTGAAATGTATCGGTTTCAAATTTAAATCGCAGTCGCACACACCCTTTTCAGTGGTTGATAAGAATACATTACGAGTACAAATGAAACATAATGGGATATGAAACACGTCGAAATACCATTGACAGAGTTTACATGTCTTAAACAACTTAAAAATGTTGTAAACTAATATTCCAGCTATGCTGTAAAAGTTCAGCAAGATTCAGTACAGCCCGAACATTTTTAGCGCTTCCTATGAACATTCCATATTCCATAAGAGAACAACAGATTAACTCGTTCTATACACAAATAATACAATGCTGTACTTACAATGGCAGGGAAAGAAGCTGTAAGAAATGATGTTTGTTAAGAGTCACATAGGGTAAGGAGAGGGGAGGAGAAGATGAGAGAGAGAAAGAGAGAGACGCTTGCCAGAATACAGCCCTTCCAAGCCATCTCTGCTCAGACTCTTGTCTGTCATTCATTCTTGCATTTTAAGATGCTCTAATGATGACACAATTAAATCGCCATGTGTCACATCTTCATGTCCTGTTTTTATCAGAGGTAAAGAATTTCACGGGGCATTGCTTTCGCGACATGCAATCTATTTTAAACTTCTATATAGCCTACAATGTCAACGTCTTTTCTATTCTCCTCAAATGCAAAACTCAACCAACTTAATTTAACTAGACAACCAAGAGACATACATTTGACAAGATTGTGATAAACACAGAGAAAATGCTACATGCATTAATTTTTATAAGCTTACATGATATTTGTTAAGAAAGAAAATGAAGAAAGTTTTGGTTTGAAATGATCTGTTTCTACTTTCACTTGGTGATGGTGGCTAAATTGTTATTTTTAACTGCGGTCAAAACGTGTCCCCTTAATTGCTATACTCATTAAGGCTGAGATTCATTAAGCTATTTACTGAACTGACATTCCTAAGGAATGTTAGAATATGAAAACTCTAGAGATGAATTACTTGGTCTATTTAGATGAACCCGTATCATGTGCTAATATGTTAAACATATTATAGTAAACTATGTTAACAATAAAGCTATCAATGATGTATTTTCTTCAACGTTATCGTATTATTATTTATTTGTTATTTTTTGGAGTAGATTGATTTAATGAAGCTGGAATTGTGGAGATCGGTCGTGTCAGTGTTGGACGTGCCTCATACGCCACCCTTTGGTCACTTTGAGAAATGCGCTCTTGAACTTCACAGTTGTTTCTCACACCCAAAGTACAGTTTGTCTAACTGTATAACAGTGTTGTTTTGAGGTATTTTATTCAAAAACACATAAGTGAGGGTGTCAATACATTTACTCGGTAGTTGCCGACCTAGTCTGTGAAACACTCGAAGGCAATCAATGATTTGCGTATAGAAAGCATTTGACATTTATGCACAGTACTGTTGTTATAAAACATTTAACCCTTTGATACACAACATGGGTCTAAAGTGACCCGGGAGAGTTAAAATTTTCTATATCTTCGCAAAAAAAATATTCAATTATTCAGTATTCCAGGTATTCCTCAATTAACTTGTTTTTGGTCATCACAAGTCCTTATTTTCATTTTTTCTTTCTTACTTTTGGAATAAAAATATTTTTTGTAACACTACCCCTCTAATGCACAACATGGGTCTAAAATGACCCGCATTAATTTCCTATGATATTTCATGTGAGTGTGTCTTTGCCATATCTTTAGAAATCATCTAATTTCATAATGTAATATTCCAAGTATTCATTAAATATCTAGTTTTGTATTGCCACAAATACTTTTTCCTTCTTTCTTTCTTAACTTATAAACAACCATTGTTTTTGTGTTACTACCTTCAGTTTACAGACATGGGTCAAAAATGACCTATATGTATTCCTATGGAGTTTTATAGGAATTTTTGATATTAGTTAATTTTTGCAACTTGGAACATATTTACTGTGGATAACTATTCACCTGTCACACATTTCACAACTCAACACAGCTGCTTTTAGGCTGGGAGATGTTCACAAGTGACATTATTGATGAGGTCCTGAAATGCAACAACTTTGAGACGAAGAGCTGCAACAGCAAAAGGGAGAGAGTGGAGAAGTATCAAACAGGAATTCATGGCCTCTATCAGTTTGACCCTCCTTGCAGGGGAGGACAAGAGCCTAGATGTGGCTTTTTTGGATCCAATTGCAAAATCCAATGTATAGCCACCATGGGGCTGAAGAGATATGATATCACCAGCTTGACTTTTGATGACAAGAGGAACAGGGCTTTGTAACAAGAAAAACATCTCATAGCAGCATTCAGGTATGTGTGTGACTGTTTCCTGGCTAATTGCAGAAGACGTTTGAACTTTGTCACCAGAGATGAGCAGTGGTGCCATACATGCCCAGCAAGCCAGCAAAATGTGGAATAAAAACATTCTGGATGTGCGATGTGAGGGTCCCATATGTGGTAGACTGAGTGTTCTACCCTTCCAGTGTCCCTCTGACTGGAAAGCTTATTGACAAAAACCTGAACATTGTGGGGACTCTTCACCAGAACAAGCCGAACATACGAGTCACAAAGACATCCAAATGAAGGGAGATGCCAAGTTCCACATTTTTTCATGGTCATGTTGCCATTTCATTTGGATTCAATGGCAACATGACTGGTGAGCTATGTGCTGAAGAAGGGAAAGGCTGTTGTCCTTCTGAGCACCATGCATGATGGCAAAGCAGTGGATGACCATTTTGTGATCCAGTACTGTAACAAAATTAAATCAGGAGTGGACTAATGGATCAGATAGTTTGCATCTACTCATGTAAGTGGAGAACACAGAGTTGTCTGGCACAATGTGCTGGATGTTGCCACCCTCAATGCCTACACTAACTTTTACAACAACACCATGATTAAATGGGTGGTGTGACCAAGCAGCAGTTCATCAAGGAGCTAGACAAGGACCTTGTCATGCCACATAAGAGGCGCATGAAGGCCAAGTCACAGCTCCAAAAGTATATTAAAGAGGTGATGGAAAGATGTGGAGTAAAAACTAAATGCAACTACCACCCAGCCACAAGAAGAGCTCTTATCATCAAACCATCAAACTTTATGAAGCTGAGGATATCCTCAAATCTCTTTAACCCCATGGTGGCTTTATACATTGGATTTTGCAATTGGATGCAAAAACTCTCCCGCAAGGCCACATTTAGGCTCTTGTCCTCCCCTGCAAGGAGGATCAAACTGATAGAGGCCATGAATTCCTGTTCGATGCTTCTACACTCTTTCCCTTTTGTTGCTGCAGCTCTTCATCTCTAAGTTGTTGCATTTCAGAACCTCCTCAATGATGCTGTCACTGATGAACATCTCCCAACCTAAAAGCAGCAGGGTTGAGCTGTGAAATGTGTAGCAGGTGAATAACTATTCACAGTAAATATGTTCCAAATTGCAAATATCCAAAGTTTCTATCAAATTCCATAGTGAATCCATATGGGTCATTTTAGTCTATAAAATTGATGTAGTACTACAAAAAGTTTTTTGCTCAGAATGTAAGAAAGACAACAATTAAAATAATGATTTGTGCTACTCAAAAACAAAATAAAGGAATAATTGGATTATTAAATAATGAAATGAATTGATTTTTAAAGATATAGCAAAGAAACACAACCATACATGAAATGTCATAGGAAATGAATGCGGGTCATTTTAGACCCATGTTGTGCATTAAAGGGGGTAAGCATAGCTTGTGTATCAAAGGGTTAATAAATACAAAAAAATAATAACATGTCACATTTACGATGACAAAATATAGGCAATTCCCATTTATGTTAACCTAAAAAATATTAGACTCAGTGCAATGTGAGATTTATCTATCAGATGTAACTTCATAATAGACCTCAGACCTCAAAACCCGCCATATTGTCTGTTGTTTTGTGCTCCTTGTGTATCTCTAAACAAGCTGGTCTGTCGGAGCTGTGTAAGAAGCTCGTGTCCATCCAACATGTTGTGGGTAAGGCAGAAGCATAGATCACATTTGCATAGACTGAGATGCTTTGATGCATTTTGAAATGCAAGTCTAGCTCATAAATATTTGAAAAGGAGAGTGCATGAAAATCAACATTTTTGTTACATTAAATTAACATGTGTTCTTCTCCTGTTCTGCATGGTTAATTAGGAAACAGCATTCTGTCAGAGCTGATAAGGAGTATGATGGGATGGTGTGAGACGTTGGGTTGTCTTATGGAAACCACACTGTGTCTACTCAGCATCACTGCTGCATGCTTCCTATGAAGGAGCCTAGCTTACAGTCATGGTTCTTCATGGAGTCCACTCTCGAGATGATGTGCCACACAGCAATGACATTCAGAAATCAGATACAAAAACAGACTGAAATGTTTGGCAGGGATAATAAATAAGATCTAGAAAATAACTTAATACCATTACTTATTACCAATTTATAATTAAAAAAAAAGATTGTGTAGGGAGTCAGATGGCTGAGTGGTTAGGGAGTCAGGCTATTAATCAGAAGGTTGCCAGTTCGATTCTCGGCTGAGTCAACTCCAAGGTTGGTAGGACATTATGTTTGCATTGGTAGACTTTGAGTACAGCAGAGGACTCATAAAGACAGATCATTAAAAAACTGCAGTCATGTGGCAGGAAACGGAGGCTGGGTCCTACACTATTAACTTTTGCTGGTTGGAAAACCAATTCATTATTATGTTTTTTGTTGATGGCAAGACATGGTAATTATATAGAATAGTTGCACGAGACAGACATGTTTGAATCATATTAGATTTACACTTTTGAAGTTTGTGCATCAACCTTTTCCAGTTGAGATGTTGAACATAGCATTGGACACAAAAACTTCAGAAATGGCATTGACATGGTCATTCCACGCTTACTGTACCAACGGCTTCACAGGCAACTGGTTGATATTGGGGAAAGGCAGTCTTTATGTGTATTGTCCCTGAGATGTGTGTCTCACAATGTATTATGATCATGTGTAGAAAAGGGATGGCATCACATGACCCAACACTTTGAAAGCAAATCATGTATTTTATTTGTATATATCCTATTAGCATAATTAGTTTTGTAGTGTACAATATCTGTTACCCCTGACCAAATATGCAGGCCGTTGAATTTAGAACCATACTGTAATGTCCAGCTATTTATCATAACTGATAAGCCTGAAATGTGCATAGGATACATGTAGTCCTCCTTAAAACGTTGATTTGCTGATTCAGTTTTGCCAGAGAAATGTTTATAGAATACTATAAGAAACTTAAGTCATGAAAGTTCCGTGCTGTCTCACCTGGGATGTGTAAACTACAGTGTAATTCCCCATAATGATTTATTTTGGTAAACATTGCTCTGCATAATTTTGAAAGCCAACAATGCTCCCTTTATGTGCTTCCTTGGCCAGTTAGGTACTTTCCAGGGCTGCAATAGTGAACGGTGCCCTGCGGTAACTACATTACAGATTAATAGTGGAGCTCTAAAGAGCAACCATGCAAAGTTACAGTTTACAGAAAGTGTTCATTCTAGAACTACAGCATACTGTAACTGTACAGCAGCCATAATCAAGACATGGCCTAGGCTTTCACGCACATACACCCTTCAGTTGACTCTCCAGTCTGAACGTGGACCAACCATCAAGAACCAACACAAACCCCCACAATTAAATTATTAATGAATGCTAAGTTATGTAATTAACTAAAGCAACATTTGCATACATGCACATAATCAGTTTCCCAACTGGACCTGTAAAGTGGGACAGTCTGTTCCCATTAGCTGACCCAAATCTTTTACTTGTAACTCTAGATTCCGTCAAAGTTTAGTCAGTATCTAATAATTCCTTTTAAGTGAACAGAGAACGATTGATTAATTATGTTGCAATGAGGAGAGCACCATGCTGTGTCTCTTAACACACTTGTAATGAAACATTGAAATACTGTCATCATGGACTTTTGCCCTTGTCAATATTTGCCAGATGATCAATGAGTAAATTAAGAATTCAGAGAAAAGAAAGAAATCATAATAGTCTATTTGTTGTTGCTTCATCAATCCACAGTATTTATCTTGCTGTATCTTAATCACAGACATGAGCACGCACGCACACACACACACACACACACATGGCTGAACTAAGTGGGTGGACTATGGTTTGTTCACTTCTGTCTGTTTTCCAGTGCCACGAGAGTGTTTCACCTTAATGTGTTATGAAAGGTGCAGCTGTTTGGCTTCCAAAGTTAGGCGGTAACTCGTGGATCAAAGAGGATGCCCAAAGGCATTTCCTTCATACTCAAAAAGCCAAATTTACTGTAGGTATTGTTAATGGCTTGCACTTAAAGAACATGAGAGTAAGTCTTTGTTTTGTTTAACACAGCATTTCTTAAACACTCAAACTTAATCATTAATATGTAGAGCATGTGTGTTTGATGAAAAGCTAATTGTAGCAAAGCAAATGGGAATACAATAACACAATAAAGGGTCTGGTGTCTCAATCCAGTTAAGGGTAACCTTACAGTATGTGACTGATAAGAAGCTGCTGCAAACTGTGGACATCACAGCTTTTCTCTGCTATTCTCTTTCCCTGTCTGTACTGTACGCTTGTTTGAGAGAATATCCAGCTCTTTTTCTCCTCAATAATTGAGCATCTCGCCACCCCTTATTAAATCATGTATATTGAACTTGAAATGATAAAAGAGCATAACGCACCACTTTATAATCAAATGATCTTTTGTATCGTATCTCTTGATTCAGCACATGTGCAGTTGGGAGTCTTGTACAACGAGCAAACCTACGATGTGTGGTGACAGGGCCAGACCAAGTCAGCCTGACCATCCGTTAGCAAGAAAATCCTAAATCATTCATGCCTAAAGAAACAGACTGCTGCGGAAGTTAAGTTGATCCTCAGAAGTCTGAAGTGAAGGCTATGGGACACATCGAGTGTGGTCCCAATCTTACATTGTAACATTCTACCATTAGACCAAAAGAGATTTTTGTGTGACAAAAGGCACATGTTCTCCCAAAAGTACCCAGCAACAAGAAGAGCGCCAACTCATGTCTCTGTGTACAACGGAGAGAGTCTTTCCATGATCCAGCAAGGACTATTTAGTTAAGGATTAATGCGTGAGCCCTTGATTACGTTTAACAGAACAGGACAGAATTAGCATAATAGGGCCTATTTCATTCTCTTTGAAGTCCGGAGCATAGAATAACAAATGTATATAAACCAGCAGCCAAACGTCAATAAATGGAAATGCCACAATCCTCTGTGGATGGTCTTGGGTGGATTTCTGCAAGAAGAGGGTGAAAGGAAAAAAAAAAACAGCCTGTTTATTGCAAAATAAGCAGAATAGCGGATGTGATGGGTCTTCTTGCCACCAGGGCTAGCTGGCGCTCTGGGGCCCCCCGCCCCCACTCCTGCAGATGGGATGGAGCTCCCACAGTGGAGCTTGGGGAGGTGCATCCCATCTCACAGGTGTTTTCAAAGCCCTCCACACTGCAGACTAGGGTGAGTAATTACTCTCCAATTAAATATAAAGATCTCACAGGGGAGGGAGCTGCACACAGGCCTACTTCTGGCTCACCAACCAGAGAAGCCTGCGCCGCATACTGCATTCAAAACTTACGGCAGCTATCAATATACAGCATTTCATGTCTGATGAATGACACAGACGGATAAAACAATGAGCATCGACGGTCCAAATATTTGGGCTTTGTAGTCGTAAAGATCCCAGTGTGGAGTAACACTATGTTTAAAAACTTACAGAAGTTCAATAGGCTGCCATGTTTTACTCAAGAGGTTTTCATTACAATTGCATGGGGGAAAATCATGATTTAAAGATATGATTCTATGCTTCAGATACAGTGTTAATACAAGCACACCTTGGTTGAAAATGTAGAGACACAGAATTAAAAATGCCCTTTTTAGATGGAAAAGCTTTGAACTAAAGACATGTTTCAAGGAGTTTTTCTGTATTGAAACTTCACCTCCTTTGAGCCTACTGAAGTTTGATTCCCCTTTTCAAATAAAAGAATGAAATTTAAGAGGTCAAAGCAATCAATAGAGATGTTCAAAGGGAATCCTTGGTGCTGTGATGAGGCCACATTTGTATTTTTCCTTTGTACATGGTTAGCATGAATAGAGGGTTATCATGAACTCTAGGAGTTTAAGATAAAGGCTGCTGACAATTCTCTTTCTTCCTATGAAGATTTCAAAACAGAGTAAAACATGAAAAGTGTTACTGTCATCCATTGAATGTCTGTATTTCGAAACTGCCATTTTGAGTTATTCATACATGATATTGACAAGTGTTACCGTAGTAATGTGAATGTATAAAACTGCTCTTGCTGAACATAATCTAACAACAAAACTTCTAATGAGGCAAAATACCATGTTAATATCTTTAATATTTACATTTAGAAATACTCATTGTGCAACCTGCCAAATTGATCCAGAAAATATTAAGTTAAAGGTTATTTTCTTCTGGATGTTGTAAGCAAAAATAAAGTTCATTTGGCAAGCTAATAAGAGACTGGCAGTGCTAGATAAACATGAACATCATATTTCAAGTGATTTGGTGTAAGAAATTCATCTGAGCTTTGACAAAAATACAATCAACATGACACGTGTTTAGTACCACATATTCATTAGGATCATCCGGTTGGTGAACAAGTTTTACATCTCTCTTCCAAAAAATACAAGTTTTCCAATTCAGACCGCACTGCAAGTCAAAGCAAAACATCCCCTTGATCTCAAAAATATCACTTTCAATTCCTCACTTCGATACAGTTTGTTAAAAGTGCAATAACAAGTATAAAACGTTTTTTTCTATTACAGTATTAACCTTTGTTACACAACTCCAAGTTAGTATGCACAGCAGCATCCACAGCAAAATATCTAAATTTCCTCAGGAAAATAGTTACTTCTTTTGAGCTATTACAAATGTATTACCAAGTCAATACTGCGTGTGACACTGAGTGCAGATTAGATGTTAGCTAGCGTTCCTCTATGGTTTGAACGGTGTAACTCTCAGAAACAAAAGGTGTCCCTTTTTCTTTCTTTCTCTCAGTCTGACTTCAAGAGTCCAGGTTGGGTTGGGCGTTATCTTCTTGAATAACACCTCAGTGTCCAGAAACTGCTTTGGCTGAGGGAGCAAGGACAGGGAAAAGAACATGAGTCAACCAAGAACAAGCCAAAATGGAATGATGCAAGGAGGTGAAAGAAAGCATATTCTAGTCAAATTTTCTAGTCAAAACAGTTGCACTAACATTGTGTGCTGGTGATATATGAATATGAAAATAATATATATTCATACCAATGAAGTAAATCTTATTGTCAGTATGTGTGATTTGGTCACACCAGTAGAACATCTAGCATTGCTAGTAACAACGTGATTTGATTGAATCTTTCTGGTACATACAAGACTGCTACCATACAATTAACCGGTGAAAAGGTGTTAGTTCCATGAAAAACCATGACAACCTTTACAATGCGTGACCATCCCAAAAGCCAAGCTATGGTACCACAGAGTGACAGAGAGATTCACAGAAGGAATGGATTGTACCTTACTACCTGGTGAACTGGTAAACATTGTCCGCTCTCTTTCTCTCTGCACAGACAGCATGTCAACATAGTGGGAGAAGTGTTTGGGTTAAATACCACATACTCGACTCTTTCGATCACATCAGAAAACCCTCAAACCCAAACACAAACGTCGACACAGCATGCGGTACTGGAATGAGACTGGGTCTGTGGTCAAAGGGCTTCCATACCTTACTGGACATGAAAATGGTATCAGTGATAATTTGTTCCGTGACAAACATTTCAAAACCCATGCCCACAGAACCATCTCCTGACCACTGTGACCCATCTCCACCCAACCACACACGGTGCCCCCACAACCCAGCAGCTAAGCTCAACACATGAGGGGTGTGGAGGTGTGTGGGGGGGGGCTTAATAACAAACACAGAAGAAGCACAGAGACACACACACACAAGCATGAGGAGACACAAAACCCCAAACACAAGTAGCTGCACAGCTGTTCAGGAGGGTTGCTGTTGGTGACGCTCAGTCCAGGACCCCCAGAACCCCCCCCGTCCCAAGAGAGGAGAGCCCATCCCCTGACCACAGTGGAGCGCTAGCATTATTGTTCCTACAGTTCTCCTGCACGAGTGGAAACAGCGGAGTCCCCAGCCCACAGGTGGGAGGGCTAATTAGGAGCGGAGGAATACAGCTGTTCCTCCACCGTCAAGGTGCCAGGGCGAAAGGTGCCTCCCTTCTTTTGTTAATTACACACAATGCACAAGAAGGAGCGTTTGTTTTACACCCCCCCCCCCCCCCCCCTTCCACTCTCATCTACTGTGTGTACACGTGTTGGCAAAGGTACAAGAAACAATTTGCAGACAATTAACACAGTGGGGATGTGGTGGAAGCCTGCAGATGTGAAGCAGCTGATGATAATGGGAGAGGAAGGGGGTCCTCTTGGTGTGGCGAGGTGCGTCGGGCCCAGAATCACAACAGAGCAGGGAGCATGCAGAGAGGTTGCAGACACACGCGAGGCCCCCCGCGTGTGTCTGCGAACATGCTGTTAGTCCTTACTTTGTTTTGTTTTTTTTCCGCTGCGGTTAGACAAACGTGTAGTGAAATCCATTGCTTAGAGGAGGAGGAGGAGGGGGGGGAGCCTGAGACACAGGAGGAAGAGGAGGAGGAAGAGGAGGAGGAAGAGGAGGTGGTGGAGGAGGAGGAGGCATGTTGGGGAAGTTAGCCTGAAGTGGCACTACGGAGGAACAGGGAGAGGGACACAGAGAACAAGAAGGGGGGAAGGCATTAGTCACAGGAGAAGACGAGGAGCAGTTCTCTGGTACACGCTTAATAACTGAAGGTCACCAATTACAACATCCCTACAGCCACCTGCGTTCTCCATACTACCATATACCGTAGTACCATGTACTACCATATACAGAGCTCTTTGATACTGCATGAACTGCATTAACGCCAGGTACTATAGGTACACAGCGAGTCAATCAGAACCGAACAGTTCATATGGCATTGGGTTTCTGCAAATTTATGTTAGCATTATAAAGCTTTCCCACATAATCTTCCAGAAAAGTTTCACTTGTTATTCAGCCCACCCACACACAGCAGCTCTCTCCCTTCCACACCAAAGGTAGAGATGAGTTCCTGAGTCTCTTGACAGCTTGCCACTTACAATATTCTCTGATTTATCACTATTCTGGAAATATTGTTATAATGGCTGACCTTCTGTTTTACAGTGCAGAACAGTTTTACAGAACATCCTGATGGCTTGAGTGTAAGTCAGTGTGACAGGCTTGAGTGAACTTGCCTGTCTGCCCTCCTGTCTGCCTGCCTGCCTGCCTGCCTGTCTGCCCTCCTGTCTGCCTGTCTGTCTGCCCTCCTGTCTGCCTGCCTGCCTGCCTGCCTGCCTGCCTGCCTGCCTGCCTGCCTGTCTGTCTGTCTGTCTGTCTGCCTGCCTGTCTGTCTGCCCTCCTGTCTGCCTGCCTGCCTCTGTCTGTCTGACTGCCTGCCTTTTTGCCTGCTTCAGAGTAAAGATGAAAAGTGAGCTGGGTGTCTTTTATGAGGGTTCAGAGCCATGTTCAAAGAGCCAGCTACAGGACGCAGCGAGAGGGAGAGAATCTGAGCAGGGCTTAACTGGATCATTGATCAGAACACAAAATAGCCTCATCAAGACATTCCTCCCATGTCTAGAATACGCCACATGGATGGCAATTAGCACTCTCTGTGCTCATCTGATCTCCACTAATAAGGAATAATGTTCAGTTATTAGGACGAGCGTCCTGATCACTCAGCTCTTCGTCTTCCCCCTCCTCATCCCTCCGTCATCCGTCTGGCAGCCTTGAAAGCAAGCTCACCTCCTCCCCTCTCATCCAGAGGATGTCAACGTGATGCCAGCAGGATTTTACTGATATTGTCAGACACATACTTTTATGGCAGTGATTTCTGAAAGTGAGTGTTCATATCTGAATGAAAGGCTAAAAGGAAGTCCTTCGTCCAAAGCAGACATATTTATTTCCAGTGACAGGTCATTGGCAGTGGGTATAAAGCCTGCACAGTTCTGAGAAGACATTAAAAAGTCTGTTTGTATTACGGTAAGGTAGGACCCAGATCTGCAGCACATATATAATTTAGAAGTTTTAAAAAGGCAAAAGAGTTGTGTGTGTGAGAGAGGGATGGATAAAGAGAGATAGAGTACACTGTGTGTGTGTGTGTGTGTGCGTGCGTGCGAGAGGGAGAGAGAGAGAGGGAGAGTATTGGACCTACCTGCCACCTGTTTGCTCTTGAGGGAGGCCTCTGAGGCCAGTGCATAAGACATGGTGATAATCCTCTCCTGCTGCTGCAAGGCCGAGTTCAGGTTCACCAGCTCTGGCTTTGACACAGTCACAGGAGGAGCTAGGTTCTGGACGCTGAACACACACACACACATGCACACACACTGTTATTATCATCATAAAAATGCTCTAAAGATTAAACAACCGGGTTAGGTACACACAAGAGAGGTGTTTGGAGTTAGGTACACACACACACCAATCACATACACACGCATGCACGCTCCCAGTACTGCTCCGAGGGTGTGCTGCTCTGTACCTGGACTTGGCTAGGATGCTCTTGATTCGCTCCACCTTGCGATGGCGTTCCTCCAACTCCTGAGGGCTCAGAGGCTCTTCAGGCTCCGAGTCGATGTAACGCTCTGGGATACACACCTTCTGAGGCTTGGACAGCTGCACGCACACACACAAAAACACACACACACACACGTGATAACACAGATGGAGAGTTTTTGTCCGTATGGACTAAATCATTACAAGCGTGAATAAACAGACTCTGATCTCCAGCAACATCCTAATCCCTTGTTTAACTGTGGGGTCAATTTCCCGCTCAGCCTGTGAAAAGATGGTTGTGTGGTAGTCGAGTTGTCAGTCGGCCTCTTTTGAAGGCGAGTCGGTCTATTTTGAAGGTCAGTCAGTCTATTTTGAAGGTGAGTCGTCTATTTTGAAGGTCAGTCAGTCCATGGAGCAGGTGAGTCGGTCTATTTTGAAGGTCAGTCAGTCCATGGAGAAGAAGCGACCATGCTGTGATGCAGGAGGGTTGAAGGAGCTGTCCAGTCAGGCTGCTCTCTACCTCTTTGTTGAGGTCCAGATCGTACTCCAGGGGCTCCAAGTCCACCTCGCGGGTCGGCGTGGTCGCCGAGCGGAAGGTCAGCCACTCGTCCGAGTGGGAGCGCAGCCTCTCCCCGTGTTCGGCCGGTCTCTCCTCCCCCTGGACCACGCCCCGCGCCTCCTCGCCCTGCACCGCCCGCTCCAGCAGCTGCAGGTCAAACTCTTGCTCTCTCCTCCACTGGAGCGCCAGAGGGAAACAAAACTTGTCAACCCCACAACCTCTGCCGCCGAGCAACGGCACACACAGGTCACCGACAACATGGATGGCGTTGAAATAGATACTACGCATATACAGTATATTTATCTTTAAATACAGACTGCATGACTGGAAATCGACATTGTTTGGGACTTACTGTTGGCACAATTGGAGTTTCTGCAAATGTCAAATGTCAAAAGATATATACCATGCTGGAATAGATCTGTGTACTTTCAGTCATGTCCATTAACATGTGAGAAGTGTTCATGTTGCATATATGTACACAAATTATTCAATAAAGACAGATCAAACACATGAGATGCACGGCATGGCCTTCAACATGGCTTCCCTTTAGCATGTACGGGCATTTATAAATGAACAAGGCTGTTGTCTATGTGCTAAGCAGCATGGAGAGCATCCATCCCGTGTTCCCAGGACACAGCATGCAGCAGCAGTCCATCAACGCAGTGATTCGGGAGGAGATAGGGATGTTGAGGAAGAAAGAGAACAGGTGGATGGTGAGGAGAGGAGGAGAGGGGAAGGGAAAGAGAGGGGTCCATCTACGTTCATTTACATCTACAGTGAGTGTTGCTTCTCTCCAGGCGACATTGTGCTTACTGGACAAAAATAAGGAAACAGCCCGCTGCAGGGATACCTCAGATACATATTTATAATACAAGTATGGAGAAAAAAAACAACATGGCGAGCATGCATTTATTAGCAACGTGTTTATTTTAGACATATTTCTTTGCAAACCTCTACATCAAATAGAGTGGCAAGCCTAGCATCTGGTTCTGTATTAGCAGATAAACAGATCATTATGAACCATATGTTTATAGTTTGCAGCAGACTGCAGATGCGCTGGAAAGGGGCACGTTGACACACGTACATGTACATGAGGCTTCCTTTCACATGGTTACGGCCCCTCCTCAAACGGGAGGGCCAGAGACTAAGCTGCTACAAGCACTGGGCAGTCTACAGGCTCCTACAGCAGCAAGACCATCACGGCGAGCATCATGTCAAATACACTCCAAATCAACAGTCGTTATTTTAGATACATATTGTATATCTGCAAGGGGTTGTGAGGGGATTTTTACTTAGAAGCACAATGAGGCCTGGTTAGAGACAGCTAGAGTGGTAGAGAGGAGTGTAGTAGAGTAGAGACAGGGGTGTGAGGGGGGGGGGCATTAGTAACAGAGGGGTGAAGGAGCCACAGGGGGAACAGTAACACCGCTGCCGCCCGCAGACAGAGATGGAGACCAGGGGAGTGTCAGCTGCAGCGTGCGTTGACAGAGGCGTCTCTGCAGAGGTGTCTCTCTGCAGAGGTGAGAGGGGGGGTGGGGGGGCTGGGTGGGTGGGGGGGGGTGGTATGCTACCGGAGAACTCGCACACAGCGAGAGATAATGAACAAGTTATTGATATATCCGGATTTTAACAATCTCGGAGGTTATTCATTGGAGTAGTGAGGTTAATCACAAAAACCACATCACTGCAGTGGATTCCATTTCATTACCGACAGTCATAGAAATCCTGTAAAGATGTCCTGTCATAGGCCAGAATAGGTTTTTAAACAATTGAATGAACTGCGACACACGACAGCTTCCTGTCAAGGCAGCTTCCTGTCAAGACCATGTTTAATCATAAGCTCCTTGTTCTGTCCTCTGTGTTCCTGTGTGATCTACAGGGGCATACGGGGACACCTGCTCGGTAGGTCGCTCACTGTCACTCCTCTTTCACATGCCTCACAGACACACCGCAGTCTCTCTGCACTCACACACACCTATCTGACACCAGCTATCTGAAACACACACGTTTCTCTCTCTCTCTCTCTGTCTCTCTCTCTCTCTCTCTCTCTCTCTCTCTCTGTCTCTCTCTCTCTCTCTCTCTCTCTCTCTCTCTCTGTCTCTCTGTCTCTCACACACACACACACACACACACACACACACACACACACACGCACGCACACCCACACACACACACACACACACACTGTAATGTTGTAAGTAACATGTAAGCCAGATGTAGAACGAATTAGTAACAGCATGCACTGTTAGAGCAGCATGCATGTCAACTCACCATAATGCAGAGAGTGTGTGTGAGTCATTGTGTGTGTGTGTGTGAGACCGCGGCGTCGCTCTAACGTACTGAGCCCAGGTCGGCGGAGAGCGGGCGCGAGGAAGAGGAGGCGCGGCCCGAAGGGGAGGCGTGGCGGTCGCCCTGGCTCAGGGTGCGCTTGCGCTGGCGGACCAGAGCCTTCTGGTGCCTCTTCATCCTCTCCAGCTGCTCCTCGGCGCTCATCCTCCCCCTCAGCTGAGACTGCACCGGGTCCCCGGAGTACAGGCGCTCCAAGGCACTCTTTGGTCTCTCCTGAGACGGGGAGGCGGAGGGAGGGAGGGAGGGAGGGAGGGAGGGAGGGAGGGAGGGAGGGAGGGAGGGAGGGGGGAGGGAGGGAGAGGGGGAAGGGAGGTGGTTGAGGAGGCGGGAACGGGTGAGGCGAGCGAGTGAGAAAGCGATGGAGGGAGGGAGGAGAAGAGAGAGGGAGGCAGAAGGGGAAGGGAGAGAGGGGGGAGGGGGGTTGAGAGAGGAAGAAGACAAACCAGGATAGAGAAAGGGGTAGTGATGGAGGAGAAGGAAAGGGAGGACAGAGGACTCCATTAAACATGGAGAGTAAAAGACAGTCAAATACAGGAGAAACATGAGGAACTGGATGAGAATACAATATTCTCAGTAAACTAACCTTTCAAAAACAGGAGCAAACTGTACAAGAAGATACTGAAGGAGGTTTCTAATGGCATAAGCAAAACTCATTTAATGAGCAGGGTGCAGACTGCTTGGCAGCCCTTCACAGGGGCCAGGGGTCAGGTCTGGGTTCCTCACCTTCAGGGTTGAGGCTGCGGAGGCTCCTCTCCTGAGGGTGACGTACGAGGAGATGTTTGTGGACTGATTTAGCCTTGCAGAGGAGCCAGACGGTCCTGAGGTGAATCCAGAAAACACCAGTCCAAACATAGCACCACAGACAGACTGGCTCATTGAGGGGGTGTCCTAACAACATGTTTTCTGCTCCTCTTGAGTAAACGATGAAAACAAGCTGTTTACCCAGATTCTACCGAGGAACAGGATATGTGTGAAAGTGTCGCAACATTGATCAGAAGTGCACCACATGTCTGTGTGTCCGTGTGTGTATGTGTTTGTGCACGTCTGCATGTGAGTGTGTGTGTGTGACTTTGTGTGTGTGTGTGTGTGTGTAGGTCTAGCACTGTCTCCAGCCCCCTACCTCTGCTCGGTAGTGTCTGGTAGCCCCCGCTGTGACCCAGCGCAGCCACGCCCATGTGGCCAGAGACCGCCCCCACTCCCAGCAGCTCAGGCTCACTGAGGAAGGGCCTCAGCTCCACCTGGGACCCCAGCACAGGTCAGAGGTCAGACACACACACGCTTACAGACACACACACACACACAGATACACACACACACCTTGTCTCCATTGATGCACTGGCCTATCTCCCTGTCCCTCTTGCGCTCGTCAGACTGCCGTTTGAGGCCTCTGACAGAGGTGTGTCTGATGACGGTGGTCTCTCTGGGCA
The DNA here is from genome assembly GCF_038355195.1 of Osmerus mordax. Lineage (NCBI taxonomy): Eukaryota > Metazoa > Chordata > Actinopteri > Osmeriformes > Osmeridae > Osmerus > Osmerus mordax. Next base: position 4,186,934 of record NC_090062.1, read on the forward strand.
GGGGGGGCACTGCGGGGGGGTTCTCCTCAGGACTGTACAGCTGAGGTAGGGGGGGCCTGGGGGGGACGTCCTCCTCACCCTACGCTCACACGCAGACACAACCAATCAGAACACGTAGCACCACACTCACCAGAACACTCAATGGTATATTCGTCATGCATCTGCATTGGCAACCCTGTTTCATACACGACACATTATTAAGGCGACATCAAAGCCCTCTGATTCATATATTGAGCGCTGATGCAGGATTCCATTTCAACAGCCAGCCTTGTGTTCCTAAACACCTGGAACACTCCCTCTCCCTCCACAGTCCCTACAGTGGCGATATGGTGCAGCATGGTTGTGTCCACCCACCACTCTGGGCCCGGTCCTGGGGAGGGCTGCTGTGTGCTGCAGGGCAGCCTGGCTGGGGCTGGAGGTCAGCGTGGTGGTGCTGGGGCTGAGGTGGGGGCTAGAGCTGGGCAGCTGGGATCGTCCCATCTCACCCACAGACGGACTCCCGGACAGGGAAGGCACGGTGGACGAGGACAATGCTGAAGGCACGAGTTTCCTCTCTGGAGACGCGAGACAGACATGGACATGCTGCACTGTTACTTCTCTCATGGAATGGTTTCACATGGAGGAGTTCAGGGGTTAGAGTTTCTGACTGCAGATTCAAGAGGTCTCAGGTTCAAATACCCCCTCCCCCCTGTACTGTGTCGAATGCTCTATGGACAAGCTAATATGCTGATCCGAAAGTTTGGTGCATGCTCACCACCAGTTAAGACCACATTTTTCAACCCATACTGTACCCCCATGTATACTGCTCATTTGTGGAGGCACTACAAAAAGTGTAGTATGCACAGACTGAATGTTGCCTATAATGATGGCTTGCGGATGCTGCTAAGGTACCGCGATGGAGCAGTGCAAGCCAAATGAGTGTTTATGTGGATGTGCCCACCTGCCCTGCAGAGCTGCGCAGACTCATGTACAGCTGCATGTGCAGACTTACAACCTCTATGAAAAGTATCATCCTGGTACTGACCAATCCGGCACTAAGTTCAGTGCGATGCTTTTCTAATATGTGGACTCACTGGCGTCCGAGCCTCCTCAGAAAATGATGTACATCGTGATTTTATTATATGTTTGTCTGTATGTTGTTTTGTAATCTATGGACCTAGTAAGTGTCCGGAATAAAGTTAATGATGATGATGATGTCGCTTGGGATAAAAGCATCTGCTAAATTAATTATTTGTGAATGAATACATAGTTATTCTTTATATATTATATAATATTATATATATATATATAAAATTATATAATATATAAAGAATACACACAGTATACGTACAATAAATCTGTATACAGTATAGTCTCTTGAGCTAACAGTGGTTACCAACACTGGGTGAAAATCCTGAGTCACCACATGTCAGCCTATCATTCAGTGTGTACACTGGTAACAGTAGCAGCCTACATCATCCATCCCCTGGGAACCCAACGGTGAGCAGTGTCACGTCCCAGATGTGTACCTTGGTCAGCGCCCCCGTGCGTGTGGGTAGGAGCAGGCACGGGCCTCCTCTCACCTGGGTCAGCGCCCCCGTGCGTGTGGGTAGGAGCAGGCACGGGCCTCCTCTCACCTGGGTTGGTCACAGAGGATATGGTGACCTGGTAGTTGGCTTTACTGGAGCTGAGGCCAGCGATCACATCCTCGATTCGCCACAGTTCTCTCCTCACCTCCGCTTTCTCCTGCTGCTCTCACACAACCACACACACACACACACACACACACACACACACACATATAATTGCCAATGCTTCCACACTTTCCCGTGGGGGAGACAAGCTCGTTCCCACACACGCCCATTCATCTGAGAGAACGACTATGTGTGAACAGTACGGTTCGCCTGGCCATGTGCCTGGCTGTGTGTGTGATTATGTATGTGTTTGTGTGTGCCCAAGCCTGCGTCTGTGTGTGCCTGCGTCAGTGTGTGTGTGTGTGTGTGTGTGCGTGCGTGCGCGCGATGGTAGCTGTGTGGCTGTGCTCCTGACCTGAGTGAGACCAGTGCGGTTCATATGAGCCTCCAGAGCTGACCTCAGCCAGTCCACATCTCTCTCCAGCTTGCTGTACTCGTTCCAGGCATTTTCCATCTCCTGCTCAAATCACACACACACACACACACACACACACACACCACACCCACACACATAAGGAGAAGAAACAAAAAATGTACAGTACGCGACGTTGGTCAGTCACGACCACAACCAAACCCATTTCCTCTCAGTACCAGAACCGCGATGCTACAAACGCCTGCAAGGACCCATTGACCCAGGCAAGGCTTGCTGTGTCCAGCGTTCAGGGGGAGGGGATCAGTCTTACCGTGGACACCTGAGAGATCTCAGCTCGGATGTGCACCACGTCCTCCTGCAGCAGCCTCTGCTGGTAGGCGATCTTCTCAGCGTGGGCCGGCTGGTCCTGGTACTGCTCCATCTGCTGGTGGGACACGTCCAGGACCTCTTCCAGCTTGTCCTGGACCAGGACACACACGCACACACAGAGACACAGTGCTGTCTGATCGGGAGGTGGAAGCAGACGTTCGTCGCGTACGTGAGAGGGAAGTTAAGCAGCACACTCTGGCATAACCCCCCCCCCCTCCCGTGCACACCTTGTCTTCCTTCAGGGTTCGTATCCTGGCCTCCAGCTCCTGTAGGATCTTGTCTTGTTCACACAGTCGACTTAGCTTCACCTAAAGAGGAGACAGGACACAGCCGTGCTCTAGTCAGCAGCACAGAGCTGGGGGCCAGGCGAGGATCTCGTTTCTGTCTGCGTGACAGGGGGCCCTCTCCTCACACAGTGAGCTACCCTTTCACACACACACACACACACACACACCACAGCCTGGACAGATGAATTGATAGTCTACAGCGGTCGGCGCCGTTAGTAAATATGTCAATAAGTCCCATCTCTGTGAAAAGCCCTCAGGATTCACATTCATTCGTCTCTTTTGAGATATCAAAAGAGGGCTTCGTACTGTCTGGCTGAGAGCGTACACTGGTAATGCCCATTACCAGCAATCATAATCAAATATCCATATTTTAGTATTCACTTTTCTAAAGAAGAGGGCTTATTGAGAGTGACATATTTGTTTTCCCAGAAATGGGTTATGTGTTTGTGAAAACAACATAAAATTGCCTAAGATGACAGTCTTTCTCACACTGTTTATTCTCTGCTCTATTTATCATTCTGTTCAATTAATAATTAAGCTGTTTCTTATTTCACTGCACTGTATATTGTTGTTTTTAATTGCATAAAATATTCATTGTTCAGACAATTTCACCAACAAATTCTTATAAATTCTTAAACTGGAACAATGCTAATGAAGAAAAGCCAGGACATCCATCTCATTTACCTCCATTCAAATGAAACAAAAGCATGAAAAAAGCAAGATTAGGCTAATCAAACTGAAAAATTTAAGAGCCCAACATCTAAAAGATCCCATTACATGTATTTTTCTCTTTCAAACTTGCAGGCTGGGTTCAAGACTGTGGTTGTATTTCTCTGGGTGTGTGTCCCTACAGTACGGCAACCCCCTCTCCCTTCCCTCCGCTGCTTGTGTTTACCACAACTACTCCTTCACCAAGCCCTCAGCTGCCTCGCCGGAGTGGGGAGTGTCAGAAGTGGGGAACGATAGATCTCGACTGAGAGAAAAGAGGAGGATAAACTAGGAGTTTATCAGCCTGGTTCAGCGGGAGGAAGAAGAAGGCATACTTACATCAGCATCGCTCTCTGCTATTTTAACAGGTCTTGTAGGCCTGTCTTTTACAGTTTCACGTCCAGTAACCTGAAATGTCCCACAAGCACAAATGCAACCTTATTTTTCTCACAAAATAGTTTCAAAACCACCTTTCAAAACCCACAAGAGAGGTAAGCTCTCGTTCAGTAGACAGCAAACAAACAATATAACATCAACAAACAAGCAACACAGTGAGATCTTTGCAGGACCGGGTGAATAGGGGAATTACAGCAGCAAACAACATCAAGGCAAACATAATGGTTTCAATTCACAAAAACAACTTGGACAGCTGATAGTTCATTGAAGCCAGTGCAACACAAGTGCTTTGAAAGCGGTGCATGGTCAATAATGGGCAAGCGTCTTCTGCATCAGTGTGTCTGGGAGGAGAGGAGTGGACCGCAGAGCTTGTCTGGTATTGTGAACCTGAAAAGGTGACCTGCAGGCTAGACCGTAAACCACGTCCCTCACAGCCTCTGACAGGCCCCGCCCCGCGCCTGCTTCTGAGCAGACGACTAGGCTACCTAGCTGTTCAAGCCACATCAGGTCCAGTAACCCTGACTGCTACAGCACAGTTGGATTGAATACAGAACTAACGTTAGAAACGCCCATTTGCACAGGGCATGAAGGCACGGGTGTTCTGAAAGTGTTTCATCAAAAATGGCCTCCAAATTGGAATTACGTCAAGATGATTCATGTTACTGTTCATCAATATTGACATTTCCCCCCAAAATAGCACCATTGTTGGGATTGAATTTCTGTGCTAAGAAGCCAAGCAGACAGGACAGGCCAGGGGAGAGAGTCATCCAGCACATCCAGGAGAGAGACTGCATGCAGAGGGTCAGTCACACAGGAGGAAGGCCTCCCTGGTCCATAACTACAGCAGCAGCCCCTGGGCAACCCAGGGCAACCCGGAGCAACCCGGGGTAACCCAGGGCAACCCAGGCCAGCCTGCGTACGACACAACTGGATGGTATGTAGATATACATATTCCAAGCAGGATCCTTGGTAACACCCTGAACTTAACATCGACTCAACAAGTAGGGAGTCAGATGGCTGAGCAGTTAGGGAATCGGGCTATTACTGAGAAGGTTGCCGATTCGATTCCCGGCCGTGTAAAATGACGTTGTGTCCTTGGGCAAGGCACTTCACCCTGGCCTGGGATGCACACGCTGGCCTGGGATGCATCTCTGAGGTTAGGGGTCTCTTTGTATGCACACCATCCTTACATTCCAACTGACCCCAAAACACGGAGTGGAGTTTTCTAACACATTGTGTACGTTAATGACCAACGGGTCGATACGTCTGATCTGTTTCAAAACAGGAAATGGGGAGGTGAAACAGGACACGGATTAGAACCCCCCACTCCAAGAAACAAGAATGTTAGTTAAGGCTGTGGTGTCATACATACAAATCATTTTGGGATCAAAGCCTTTGAGCTTGACGCTGCTGAAGCTGGTAATAAACGTGGTACAGCAAGCAGCAGATCTCCATCGGTAGCATGTGCTGATGGGAAGTGAAGTTTCAATGTGCTCAACATCGCTTCCCGCCAGAGCACACACACTTCAGACCAGCATCTAGTGTGAATGTACTTGCATTGTAAGCTTTGGCTTGTCACATTCGACAACAGTAGACAATATTGTTGATTGATATAACTACTGTTAACAGTTGTGGGTGTGAAATCTTTATATCAAACAAGTTGTATGTATTGCAGAGAGGAAGACACAAAAGGTAACGCAGAATGGCTTAGCTCCTCACACTGAGAGCAAACAGTTTTAGTAGGTTAAAGCACACAAATAGCAGTTCAGAGTTCCTAGCAGTCTGCCCTGAGGAGGGGGAAGAGGGAGGGGGAGAAGGTGAGGAAAGCAGGACAGCAGACCAGAGAAGGGGACAGGGGGGAGGGAAGGAGAGAAGACGAAAGGATTAGATTTCTCAAGGCCCACCTTCAGATCTAGATACTCCAGGTCCTTCTTCAGTTGTATGTAAGTATCATCAGCCTTAAAGTGAGGAAGGACGGAGAGACGAATCACAAGACAGGAAGCTGCAAAGGATGCTGGGACATTGGAAGACTCCCCGGGCTTTGGAACAGCAGGATTCTAGAAATCTCGACTTCATTCTCATTGTAGATAATTAAGGACGTTAGGTTCGATTGATTTGGTTATCCGAATTCAAAACATAGTGGGAATCATTTAAAAATATATTTTTGGCAGGAGGGTTTCGAAAGGAGCATTTTGTGCCCAGACAACAGATGGCAGGTCCGGGCACAGAGAGCAGCTACTGAATGTGGGACTGAGGGCTGGCATCAACACTGATCTGTCTCAACGACACAGCAGTGTGGCACGACATCAGGAGAGAAATACAGCCCCGTCGATACGATTTCCCAAATTTGCAAAGATGTTAAACAACACAGGTTTAAGTCAGTGTGACAAGCAGGCGGTGAGCATAACCAACGTGCAGCATGCTTTGGCGTGAGTGCTTTGGAGACGCCGTCATCTCGCGGGGCGTTCGACGCGCCGGAAACGCGAGGACGGGAAAGCTCCACGGGTCGGGCGCGCGAGGCCGGACATGCACACAGCAACCGCAGCGTCACGCCGACGATAAAGCCTGCACCCACCCAACCTCAAAGAGACAGCACCAACACACTCACGCAGGGTAATGGATGGTGGGGCCTGGGGACACCGAGTCACAGACTGGGGGGTGGGAGGGTATGGGGGGGGGGGTATGGTCTCCACGATGCAGAGGTGCAGAGCTGCGAGGTGAGGGGGATGAGGGGGGGGTTGCGGGGGTGGCCCCAGGGAGGGGCGCGAGGGTCCCTGACCTGCAGGCTGTGGCCCAGGAGGCTGCTGTACTGGTGGTGCTGCAGGTGAGCCAGCGAGTTGCTGTGCACGTCGGCGGCCATCTTGGCCTGGTGCCTCCTGAGCTGTATGAGCAGCAGGGTGAGCTCCTCCGGCTGCAGCCCCGCCCAGGGGGAGGGGCCAGGGGTCAGAGGTCGGGGGGGGGGGGGGGGGGGGGACAGCAGGGAGAGAGCAGTTCATCAATTGGCCATTGGGAGGGCAGCACTGGGGCCGGGGCTAAACAACAGGGCAGGGCCATGTTGAGCAGCCTATCCCATCCGAGACATTAGACGTACCTCTAGGTACTATAGCCCGACTAAACCAGAATTTTGATACTATTTTAATATAGCCATCTTTTGTTGGGTATGACATTTCGCAAGGTTCCTCCCCAGTGTAACATGACTTAAAACAAGACTTCTGTTGAAAGTAAAGATAGAGGTCAGGTACCGTTTTGCCGTGCAGGCTGGGTGCACTGACTGTGTGTGTGATGTAGCCCATGGTTGGAATTGACCGTCTGTCCATCTGAGCAGTCTGTGGAGACACAAAATAGCATGTTCTTCAGGAGCCAGCATTACATAATATCAAACAGAATGTAGAATGAAGAACAACATTTCTTCCAGGGGTGAAGACAGTCTGTGATGCTGGTAACATTGCTACCTTGGAATATTCTCTGCTATGGACCATTCTAACTCAATATCAAACCAAAGTCAAGGCACTGCCTCAGAATCTGTACACAAATGTGTGCACACAGCAGATTTGCGTTCTCAGTGACTCCATTTAGTTTATTTCCACCTCTTATTTGAAAGTAGGTGGGCCCCCAGTTTAAGTTGCTATAGGGCTCGAAAGGTTGGACGTTTTTGCTTATTGCACGGAATTGCCAGGCCTAGGCCTACCACAGAGCTGTAAAAGGACACAAACAACAAGAGATTTAATTAACTACACATAAATTATACCCAACCTGCTTTCTTAAAATAACATTTGTTTGCTACCAGCAAGAGAAACACTGTGAGCCATCCCCTTTGAGATTCCCCTGCCACTAGGTTTTTTGCTGTATAATAGGTTTTTTATTTAAATGTGAGATCAGAAGAAAGAGACGGCCGGTTGCTGATGGTTGAGATCCAGTGGAGATGTTTATAGGGTGCTAAGGAGCCCTGGGCTAACTGCATTAGCCCTTGATAACACACACTTTAATGATTATTCCACAGGGGGCTACAGGGAAACACTCCATAGAAGTACACACTGCAGCCAAAGACACATTATCAGCCTTAAAGATGCTGCATACACCAAAACAAAGTTCATCTGCTGACTAAATGTAGTTTTCCCACAAACCCGTGCTCTTTCGGATGGTCCCCACATACTTGGTCTCCCCTTGTTTAAAATAGACATCTTCCTCTCTGATGGATCATAATCCGGGGAAAGGCGTGCTATTTAAGACGTAGTAATTAGTGACTCGACGGCAGCGGTCGGGTGATGCGCTGACGGCTGAGCTGCGGCGATTTGTTGACATGACTGAGGGTGGATGCTGGTGTGGAGGTCTGGGTGCTGGCTGCAGGGGGAGATTCTCACATGTGGAGGGTGTGGCTGGGACAGCGCAGGGCCAGGGGGGAGGTAACGTCTCTCTCTCACACACACACACACACACACTCTATGTCAGAGCGTGGGGACAGTGTGGTGTGAGGAGGTTGGGAGTTCACACACACACACAGACACACAGTCCCACACCTGTGGAGCCAGTATGGGTGTGGGACTGTGTGAGCAGCTCAACATCAAACTGTGTGTGTGTGTGTGTGTGTGTGGGGGGGGGGGGGGGGAGTTGAAGGCGGACTGCTTCTCAAGCTCAGCTTCCCAAGCTGGGCCCTTCCTCTACTGGTTAACACAGAAAAGCGGCCTTTGAGCCAAGAGGAACTAGATGAATCCACTACAAAGGGAATGTCCTCAGACAGTGTGAGAATTCATGTTTTCGGGGATGTTCTGAAACTGTGCAACTTTAAGTTTGCCACTGTCCCACGACTAACTCTTTCAGTTATCTCCTCCGAGGTTTCTTTGATACTCATGGGGGTTTTCTCACATTTGTCAAAGAGTGATGCGGCAGAATTAAATATATACAGTAGTTAAGGTTATCCTCTAAGTTGTACCCACATTTCCCCAAGTGAGAGTGACCTCCAGGATACCTAGGAGACCTGGGGAGCAGACCTACCTGGGGAGCAGACCTACCTGGGGAGCAGACATACCTGGGGGCAGACCTACCTGAGGAGCAGACCTACCTGGGGGCAGACCTACCTGGGGAGCAGACCTACCTGGGGAGCAGACATACCTGGGGGTAGACCTACCTGGGGGCAGACCTACCTGGGGGCAGACCTACCTGAGGAGCAGACCTACCTGGGGGCAGACCTACCTGAGGAGCAGACCTACCTGGGGGCAGACCTACCTGGGGAGCAGACCTACCTGGGGGCAGACCTACCTGAGGAGCAGACCTACCTGGGGAGCAGACCTACCTGGGGAGCAGACCTACCTGGGGGCAGACCTACCTGGGGGCAGACCTACCTGGGGAGCAGACCTACCTGGGGGCAGACCTACCTGGGGGCAGACCTACCTGGGGGCAGACCTACCTGAGACACCTGTGGGCAGACCTGTCTGGGGGAACTGGAGCCTGTGGAGTCTCCTGGAGCCACCTCATCCAGGGGGCGCACCGTCACCCTGTCCAAGGGGGTGTGGGGTCTCCGGGGGGAGAGGGGCTTGAAGGCGGGCCCCGCCGGGGGCACCTCACACGGGGACGGGGGCACGGAGATGGAGCGAGGCATCTCCACGGTCACCCTGAACGAGGCCGTGTCCAGGAAGTCCGGCCCGCCGTAGATGGGGGCGGTGGGGCTGCCGTGGCGGAACTGCTGCCGCTGCTGCCACTCGTACAGCTGCCACACCATGCCCTCCTTGGTGGCCACGCGCTCGTCCGTCGACATGCGGAAGTGGCTGAGGCGGTCGTGGGCGTACTTGTAGTCGCTGGGCAGGTCGCGGGGGGCCGGGGGGGAGCTGGCGGCCGACGGGACGCGGGGGGTCTTTGGCAACGTCTGGTAGGCCTCTGGGGCGCTGGCCTTGGGCTGCGGGGGAGGGGTGCGCCTGGGGAGGTTGTACTCTACTGTGGAGAGGCTGAGGATGACAGAGACATGCTTTCACTAACTGCTGCCCTACAGGAGACCCCTTCATTTAGAGCAACACGCACTTAGTATCAAAATAGGGAGGTGATAGTACAGTAGCCTACTGAACAGGTGTTACAATGATTTGAAGTGCACTCAAACAATAACTTGACCACCAAGTTATCACATTAGCCACTAGGTGGAGGTGTTTTAACATGGAGATTTTCCACCGAGGCAGGGTCATCGTGCACGGACAGAGGGGATAAGGTTGTTTACACATCCGACAGCTACAACCCTCCCGCCTCAGCGTTGCTTCAACACTCAGTACACAGCGACACACAAACCCAGTGTTTCACCTGCTGCAGACTGGGAACCACCTGCAACTTGCGCTGCAATGCCAGCTCTACTTTAACCCGGTTGGGTCTGGTTATATGGGAAATCCCTAGCCCTTTCTGGTGGGTAACCATCTTTACAGTTGAAAACTAGGTGTGATGGATTGGATGCCTGGTGTGAGTTAGGTCAGGTGTTTGATCGTTGAGGGCAGATGGTCAGACTGACCTCTTGGGGTCTTTCTTCTGAACGTGGACCCAGTGCTCCACCTGAGCCAGGGCCGTCTTCCTCTGCACCTGCTTCTCTGTGTCCGTCCGCGGGACAAAGCCCCTCTTATACACCACGTTCCCGTTCTGTTCTGGGGGAGGGGCTGCCTGGCCTGGAGGAGGCTGGCTGCTCCTGTGGGAGGGGCCGGGGGCGGAGTCCGGAGACAGCCCGTCCCCCTGGGCCTCCGCGGGCCTCCCCGAGCTGTCCAGAGTGTACTTCTCTTCCTGCCTGTGGGCCAATCGGATGGCATCGTCCGGAGGCTCCTCTCGGTCTGGCCTATGGAAGCTCTCCAGCTGGGAGGAGCTCTTGTTGACGTTGTTGACGTGATTGGTCTGGGGGACTGCCTGCTGTACGGTCTTTTCTGGTCTCTCTACCTCCCTGTGGAGAAAGGGATGGAGGTACAAAAAGGAGGGAGTGAAGGAGGGAGAGAAAGAAGGGGGGAGCGAGGTCATAAAGGATGCCTGAAAACAACATCAAGACGTCACAGCCTTCATGTCAAACTGCAAACTTAAAGTAAATATTCCACTTCATAGACATGACTTCATAGGATCAGAGGGAAAACAGTGGGAGAAAATGATCTGTGTATTGTGCAAATTCAGAAACTATACACTGTGTGTGTGCGTGTATGTATATATGTACATACACATACTGTTTTAAGGCCCATAGAAGAGAGAACATCTTCAATGTGGCTTTTAAAAACACACTTCCCTTGGTGTGTATTCTAGTTGCTTGCATTTGTCTACAGGCCTGGTATTATCGCTATAATGGCTGTATGTTTTTGTCCCCCCTCTATTTCATTCTATAGATTACCTCAGCAAGACAGAACTAATATCACAGACGGTTGGTCAGGAAGGCTCAGTCGCCTTGAGTGGTGAAGTGTTAAGTACTAAAGTACTGCGTCTTGTGCCAACTATTCTCCTTGCTCAGGATACAAGACAATGAAATATGTTGGTGATCTTGAAACAGGCGGATTACGAATCACCGAGCCGCGGATAACAAGACACTTTAATTAACCTGGAGTTAACTCTGAATGCAATTTCCCACTTGACTGATAGTCAAACCTACAAACAGGCTGACTCATCAGAGTTTCTGTAAGGAAGGGTAAGGATGTGTTGAGCATGTTTCAGTGAATTTCTCTCCTTCATATTATCATATTCTCAAAGTGGAACCAAGTGCGGCGCTTGGCAGAGGAGGCCCACGAGTCCCTGGTGAACAGAAATGACAGCCATTTTGTTTTAAACAAATAGCTGAGGGCTAGCCGATCCATCCAGCACAGCGTTTGCAACAGCTCGGAAGATGGGACTTATAATTCATCAGAAGGCTTCGTGGGACCATCTCTGCTGGGGACTAATTCATGTGATTCATCATTCCAATGCTAATCGGACCAAAAAGAAAAACTCCCTATAAATAAGTATGTGTGTATTCTACTAATGATGTGTATCCTCTGCAGACAACACCCTATTCAAAGAAAATACTTTGAGCACACATGCTGCATGTGATATTCGATATATCAGATAAAATAAACATGTTTATCCGTCAGACTTTATCTGACTTTAAATATCTCTATTAAACACCTCTCAGTAACTTAGTAAAGTTCTAAGAAGCTGTAGTGATGATGCAACCACTGAAACAGTGAGAAGATACGGACAATGTCGAAGATACAAATCCAGATATACAGTATTCCATGGGCACTACGCTACTTTGCCCACTAGATGGAGTAGTCTCACAGCGCATAAGACTTCACAGAGCAAACCATGCTCTGTACCGGCGCTTTATCGAAGGCTGAGCTTTCAGTGGGAGTGACTGTATTCTGTCTCATGTTCTGTGTTCTGTCTGGCGAAGAGTATCTACTGGCCCCGGCTCAGCAGGCAGAAGGCTGGAGCAGCGCTCATCCATACAGGTGCCGGCTGCACCCCTCCAAGCCCCCAGAACAGGCTCCTGAGCCCAGGCAGGCTGCCCAGGGCCCCTCTGCGTACGACCGAGTCCAGGCTTGGCAAAGCAAACTGAGCGGGACCAAGCCGTGCCAAGGCTACAACCGTGTTTGGTAAGTAACTCTCCAAAAGCAACTCCCAGAGCTACTCAGGCCATGTTTGAACAGGTGCGTGGAAATCTGAGGAGAGAAGACCATGTCCCCACAGCTAGTCCTAGTTTAAGTCCACTTAATTCACGACGAACGCCTCGGAAAAGCACCAAGCTAACCGCCTCGCTCTCCAAGCACTGCAGTGGAGAACTGAGGGGGAACGGGGGAGGGGGGGGGGGGGGGGGGTTGACGAGGGAACGATGGATTTCGAAAATGAAGACAAATGAAAGGCCGGGCTGACCTTTTGACGGCGTGACTCTGCATGAGCGCGGCCTGGTTCATGGCTCGGATCCAGCCGTTCATGTCCTCCTGGGTGTCTGCGCTGAAATAGTACGTCCGCATCCCGCCGTGCTCCGCCTGCGAGCCAATCACAGAGTTCTTATTGTAAATGTAGGAGCGCATCCCTGTGTGGCTCGCCTGGGAGAGGGAGAGAGAGAACACCAGAGATGGGGAGAGAGAAAGACCGGATTGGTTGGAGGGTTGGGTTCAGCATTATGACAGCTACCCCGCCCCCCCCCTCCAAGAAAATTAAAAACAAACAGCAACTGGGCATGTTAGCTCAAACACCAGCACCAACATGTCACCTACAGAAAGAAGCCCTACTGTAGCAGTGATGTTACAGTAGTGGATGGTAAAACAAAATGAGATCAAGTCCATGGTACTCCGGGTGCTTGTTAGTGGCACTAAGCAAAAACAGTTGTGTAAGATAAAGCTTTTCATGCAACAGGCTGAATAAAGTAGTATGGGGTTGAGGGCTAAGATTAGACAAGGAGACTTAAAGATTCGGTGAAAACAGTAACTTCAATTTCCTCTCAGCATTCCTGACTAGCCATGGTAAATGACATTCAGACAGGCTTTGAGTCGTGGAAAAAAAACCTGCTTCACAATGCTATAAAGACAAATAACTTTTAACATACGGCTCCATACATACATTATACAAACAGAGACAGACAGACACGCAGACAGACAGACAGACAGACAGACAGAGAAATAAGAAAACAAGAGAAAGAGAGAGAGACAAACTAGAAGAAATGAACAGTATATCACTCCACTTAGCCTGTGTCTTACTTTGTTAGCTGCCATATAGCCTTTAGTTGTTTTTGAGGTCTTGGAGAGTGTGTTCTAATGGGCTTCACCTTACCTCCTGGTCCGGTAGTAAAATCTGCACCCACCCACCCACCCTCCTCATCCCCAACACCAATCCCCAGCCCTGACTGCCACCACAAGGCTAATCCCCCCCCCCTCCCACCCCCGTCCCCGGCCCTGGCCTTGCGGGGGGGCACCCTCGTAACAGACTTCCAATTGCCCAACGACCCGATGAGTATGCAGCTCAGCAGTTTCTAAAGAGTTCCAAACCCCGACTGCTAGATGATTTCCCACTGCCTAGCTATCCAAGGCCTTGTGTTGTTATATTATCTGGAAGTGTACTACTCCTCCAGTGTTGTCTTCTCTTGTCATATTCACGTGCATCCTTCAGTCCCTCCTCAAATAAACCTGCCCTTGACCATGAACAGCGTCTGCCGTCAGTTATTCCATCCCTTATCCCCAATACCAACAACTACCCACACTGAACTGTGAATATCCTGTCTCTACCAACGGTTGATTGTTTTGCAATGCTACTGGTAGTACTGGACTCTGTCTGTCTGGGCGAGATCTACAGTAATGATCTAACTGGGTGAAGCTGATGACAAAGCATGTTTTGATTGCAGAGTCCTGGATTATGCTGCACGCTGGCCCGACAGGGATCTCTACTGAAGTGCTGAATGGACAAGCTGGCAGCACACAGCACCATGCTGTAGCAGGCAGCTCCAAGTCAGCGCCAACAGCAACCCAGGATAGCTCCCCAATCCCCCAACACTGGAATGGCTACATATCTGCTGTCAAACAGGTCTCGTACCTCAAAGGAAACGCTGTTTTTGGCTTGTTTACTCAGCGCAGTCAGGTGGGCGTACTCTCTTTACCATAGGGAAGTCTAGTCTTAATCTCCTGTGAGGTGATTAACCTATCTGGCTCCCCTGCACTCCTCTCCAGTTTAACAACCACTGTGTGTGTGGAACAGTGCTTCCACACACAGACACCCGGCAGGGAACTGTGCAGATAAACGACACTTCTAGAGGTTCATTCAGAGTGCAGTGGAACGCTGACGACAGTTCTGGTTATCAACAACAACAAAAAAAACAGCTGTAAAAACTCAACAGTCTCAGGTCATTCAGATACAAACAGATGGGATTCTTGTTGTGAACAGTAAGACAATGACTGCAATGAACCCAATAGAATGGGAGGTGGAGGCGGAGAGTGCGTGGAGGCTGAGAGGACGAGGGTCTGGTTTGTGAGACCCCCCACTGTCCCACAGCTCCCACGGTGACAACAACATCCTGGGGACTGACATGAGGCGGGCGAGGGACCAATACCGGTGCTGCGATTGAAAGGCTCTTCCTGTCATCTTTAGTCAACAGCCGATAAGGCTTTGACTGGGACGTCCAATCGTTTCAATTAAGAAGTGCTCAGAGGGACTCATGTCTGTTTCCTCCAGCCAATGTGCACTCAGTATGTCATTAAACAGAAACGGGATAACAGCTCAGCACTGGTATTGTGCATCCCTGATTGGTGCAGCAGAGTCATGCAGGGGTGCAAGACAGATGACCATGGGGGTGAGGACGCCGGTGGGAGATGAATGCTGCATCCTTCCTCGTTTGTTTGTCAGATGAGACATGAAGTGGCAGACAGCGAGTGACTCACGGATGAGGTGGGCTCAAATACCTATTCATGCAAGGCAGGGAGGAGCCTGTGTGTTTGAGAACGGCATCCCGGGGAGAAAGGCGCTCGCTCCGCCGGCACACACACCCGGTCGCCACGGGAGGGAATCGACCAATAGGAAACCAGAGAGACATAGTGAGATGAGCAAACAGAGCAGTACCTGAAAAGTCAATGTGGACTCCCTCAAACAGAGAGATGCAATGTGGTCAATAGGTCTACACAGCCTTGACAGGTCCATAACTAGGAGTCCTCAGTTCTAAACTCAGAGATTTTGCATTTGTTTAACAGTAACATTTTGCTACAGCAAAAGCAGCAAGCTCCGTGGAAGCAGAATATGTACAATGGAAACTGGGCACGAGAAACACAACAGTGCTGCAGTGCAGACCAGTACAGTAGAAACACCACGACACCACGGTCAGGGAGGGGAGGATCTTCTTGATAAGAGAGACCACGTCTGAATCCACAGATTTGAACAGACACGTCAACCTCTCTAAACAACAAGCAGCTTACACAACTAATGCAGATCTAGCACTAACAAAGACTCAACATGTACAGTAGTTGGTGGATACATTTAGCCCTTCCATTGAACTTTGACAAAACAGGTATCTGCTAATGACACAGGCAGGTATATTCTATAATTTTTCCCAGAGTTATATATATATAAATAGAGAGAGAGAGAGAAAGAGAGAGAAAGAATGAACGAGAGACAGCGAGAGAGAGAGAGAGAGAGAGAGAGAGAGAGAGACAACGAGAGAGAGACAGCGAGAGAGAGAGAGAGAGAGAGAGAGAGAGAGAGAGAGAGAGAGAGAGAGAGAGAGAGAGAGAGAGAGAGAGAGAGAGAGAGAGAGAGAGAGAGAGAGAGAGCTGTGGTGATAAGGGACCTCTTAAATAAAAGGTGGATAATTAGCCAGGCAGTATGGAACCCTGGAAGCACTTGCCCAAAGGTAATATACAGCATAGTACACTGTTCTCCCAAGGCAGGATAAAGAGCTAGAGAAGAGGTTCGATGTATAATTAATATGCCTCTTGGCACTATCGTCATACAAATTCCATTGTATGTAACGTGAGCTTGGGAAGACAGAAAAAGATGTCTTACAGTACAACACATGCACACACACACATGTACGTATACACTCACAGGAGGAATACACACAACCAGCACAAAGAAAAATGAAAGGATTGCCGCAGAGTCCCCTCCAGTGAGAGCATCAAGCGTTCACGCTGTATTGTTCTTCATAAAGCCTCATGTGCTCTTGTTCAGGGAGAGATGGATGTGTAAATACCCCCGCTCTAAACCCCGAGGACAGGAACGCTCCCAGCCTCTGTCAAACACAACAGACAACCCAGCCCGAAAATCTCACTTCTACTCACCACAAACTACTTTTTGTAGAGAGACGAGCAACAATTACCAATGTGTTTCTGTCTTTGTGACTAGTTAATGGTACATCAGAACCGATTGTTTCCCGCCGGGCAAGTCTGCTATGGGATTCATCTGAGATCAAACAGCAGCAGACCATCTGATAGCAGGCCGGTTCATCTCTGGGTGCAGACAGAGAGGGCTACTCCAGGGTTGGGTCAATGAAAGGGGAGCAGAGTGTGGACAGGACCAGGCGAGTGAGGCCAGGGCGACTGAGATGAAAATGGGGGAGGGGTTAGGGACGAGGTATCCCACAGCACCAATGGTGAGAATAGAAGCCGGATGATGGACAGGGAGGAGGCGGGGCAACATCCAGAGGAATCCAGACACAGTCATCACACCGACACAATAAACAGACGTACCACTGGTGAAGTGATGACTTTCTCCACTATTTTGATATCACTATCAGACTATAGTTACACTGAGCCTGCACAAAGTCTGAACAGTCAAGGCGGCCATGCTGAAGCAGCAAACTAAGCCAAGGCAAACATAAGTGGTTTGGGGGAGTGTGTGTGTGGGTGGTGGGGGGAGGGGGGGGGGGTCTGAGGTCTTACCTTGAAGGCGTACTTGCGGCTGATGTGGTCGTCAGGTTCGACAGGGGCAATGACATAGCTAGGCATGGGAATACTGCCCAACACCGTCTCCTCTCGACTGTCTGTCTCACACACACACACACGCGCACACACACACGCACGCACGCACGCACACACACCGTTATTATCATCATAAACTCCTCACAAAACATCAGATTTACCTTTATGGGCTGCAATAGATGCTGGCCATTCCATGTGCCCACATAAACAGCAGGTCATAGAGTCTTGATCAGAGCCGGGTTCTGGGGACTGCAGGGAGGGTGTGAGGGTGGGGGGGGGCTGGTGTAATTGCTGAGACATAATTCAAGGATGATTCAAGGAGAGGCTAGCTATGAGGTGGCAGCAGACTTATCTGGCTCTTCACTATGATAAATGGAGAGGTGGTAGGAACGGCTGCCCTGGCAACAACACCATAGATTACATCCCATAATGACACTTTAAGATTATATAGGAGGGAATAATAGAATTCTCTATCTCTGTTAACAGAGAGTAGAGCACACAGAGAGAGAGAGAGGTCTGAGAAAGATAGGTCTCTGAAAGACTTTAAGATCTAAAGAGAGAGAGTCAGACTGGGGGTCGGAAATAGACTAGTAAGAGAGAGAGAAAGACAGTGACATTGGGAAAGAGACAAAGAATTGCCCGTGGCGAAACCTTGTCTAATTGCAGGGCTGATTGAGAGGTCTAGCTTGAGCACCAGGAGACAGCGGAACTTGCATCGAGAGCCTGAACTCATAACCCAATCAATTCACCTTGCGACCATTTTAATTATTCCTAATTACTGTGCCTCCCCAGTTCACACACTGTGTGTTTTGTTGGTGGTGTGTGTGTGTGTGTGTGTCACTCACCTTTGTAATAAAACAAGCAGAAGTCAGACAACACGAACCATTTGCGTTTCCACAGTCTCATTCCTGAGCTGTCCTGCAGGAGCAAAACACAACTGCATTTACATACCGCTCCCTCTCAACCACTTTACATTTTCATTCATATTTAAATGAAAACCCTTAACTGGAAAATCTACTTCTCTTATACACTAAGAACCAGAGGGAAAACACATTAAAACAGACCTTATACGCACTACCGGCATATGATAATTAAATGCCTTTTCTGCATTAGTGTTTCCTTTTCTGTCGCTGCTATAAGGGGCGGCCTACTGTTCTACACGAAACACATCACTAGGTCAAAACACTCATCACGACCCAGAGTGGATGACGTGGGTCTCTGCCAAGACCGCCCTCCATCCCACTCTCCCTCTCTCTCTCTTCATCCTTATACCCCTATCTCCATCCCCGGTGGAGCTATGCCCACACGCCTGGGGGGGGGCATCAGTCAACATGAGCGAATGGTGGAGCGTGGTCCTCTAATAATTCAGGATAAATGGAGCCATCTCTCAGGCCCAGCGCCCCAGCGATGCAGCAGGCATCTGGGGAGCTGTGGGGTCCAGGCTGCCCATGATGGGCCATGATGAGTGTCATGTGCCTGTTCACCCAGGCACAGCACACAAGGTCGTGCACGGGCATCTTTGATGCTCTGCTGTACACACACACACACACACACACACACGCACACACTCAGCAGTCTCTGGCTGTGGGCTACTGGCATTAAGTCACACTCTACTGTACAAACACTAAGGACTCACAGATGTGGACGTTAGTGGGATCTCTAAGACTGTACTGTACAAACACACTCAGGACTCACCGGCATGTCTAACACTCTACTGTACAAACATTAAGGACTCGTATATGTGAACATTACACACATATACATGTCACCGACGCAATATACCCACTGTTCTGTACTGAGAGACATGTATAGTTTAGTAGGTATATAGTACAGTGGGTGTATAGTTTAGAAGATGTATAGTTTAGTAGGCTTACAGTTTAGTAGGTAAATAGTACAGTGGGTGTATAGTTTAGAAAGTGTATACTTTAGTAGGCTTACAGTTTAGTATGTATATAATATAGTAGGTGGGACAGCTGTGGTTCCGGAGGGGACCACAGGGTTGGTGGTTTGATCCCTGGCCCGTCCTGTCCACGTGTCAAAGTGTCCTTGAGCGAGACACGAGACCCCAAGTCGTTCCTGGTGGGCAGGCCAGCGCCTTGCATGGCAGCTCTACCGCCATCAGTGTGTGAGTGTGTGTGTGTGTGTGTGTGTGTGTGTGTGTGTGTGTGTGTGTGTGTGAATGAGTTACCCCAACCTCATGTGATTGGAATCTACAGGTTATCAGCAATTGGAGTGCCAGTGTGATGCGAGGGCAGCGCTCAGGGGAGATGCTCACCTGCTTGTAGAGCCATCCCCGGACCACCACCGGGATGTTGGGGTTCCTCTTGATGGCCTGCTCCCTCTTCCCGAAGCTGTGCACCTTGCCTGCGCTCCTGGGGCCATGTGCCTGGAGCCACACACACAGGTCGTTACAAGCACGCTCTTCCTTAGCTGCTGCTTCACAAACAACATCTGCTCTGGGCTCCCTCCAGGGGCCACAGCTGAGGAGAAGTGAGGGGGAACGAGCAGAGACCACACCTGCATGCCCACGGTTAGGTATTATTTATAGCCGTCAAAACAAAACACGATTGAAAAGGTAAAGAGGGTAAGTAGAAATGCTGTAATGACATCCAATGGACAGGTGAATTCACTTCCTTATGGCTCGGTTCAAACCCGTTAAGGTCATATTACAGACAGTAGACACTCACGGTGGATTGGGATACAGTGACTTTCACATTATTGATGTTCCCTTTTTCCAAAAAAGTAATGACTGGACCAGGTATATCAGCTCTAAGTCTGAACTCATCTACTCATCTCATCCCAACCTATCACTCCATCTGCCAGGCTCAGGGGGGAACTGAGAACGGTGTTCGAGAGTTCTGACTACCTAGGAAGATGTCAGAAGGAGTGAGTGAGACACGCTAGGCTAAACCAAATCAGGCAGCCGCTGCATCCTAGCAACCGTTCAACAGGATTCATCAGGGGTCACATGATGTCACTTCCCCTTTGCAGGTAAAAGTGAGCTAAACTGAAACAATATAAGGCATAGAAAAAGATAGATAAATATATATGTCATTGATTCATTCCCCATACTATGGAAACTTGCAGAAACTAACTGAAGCAAGACTCACTACACGCAAACACAGACAATAAACCCGAATAAGCTCGAATCAAACCTTAAAAATTATTTCCAATTCACGTCCCCATTACACTGTCCTGTAGATGTCTAAATAAACTCATATCTGATGTCCACTGTTCACTGTGAACTTCCTGTCCCTTGTGCCTTTTAAAAGAGCACCAAATTGAACCAGGTAATACAAGCTAAAGCAATTATACCGCTTTCACATGAGTTGGCACTGAGGATGAGTAAGTGTTTTTCAATCATGTAGCGTGTGCCTCTCTGCATGAAATAGCTGTCACCTCTGCTAGCAGCCCACACCTTGAAGTGAAAAATGATAAAGTGTTCTGAAAGAGTGCTCATAAGCAGCCCGTAAGAGCTGGCTCATATCAGGGATCTGGACCTGGACGGCTGTTCTGAGTCCCTGTCGCGGTGTCGAGCCGGGCCATTACATGTTGGAGAGGGCAGACAGGGAGATGGATGAAGGGCTGGACGTCAGTGGGATTGAAACGATGCGTGCTTGTGTTCATGAATGCGGAGGGCTGCTGTTAGGTATAGTGTGGCTCCGCGATGGGACGTGAGATGTGGCGTTCGAGAAGGCTAGTGTGTTGAAGGTTCGGCTGGCGAGCAGGTTGAGGCCCCGTTAACAAGCCCTGATGGTGTAGGGAGGTGTGTGTTGGATGGAAAGGCGGTGGTGGTAGTGACAGGGTATTGGCTGCTGGATTTGCCGTTGATGGCATTTCCATTTTGCTCCTGCCAGACTTGATTGATTTGTATGGGACTGATCATTTGATGCTGATAGTGGACTGTCAGTCAGACTATCAGACAGTGTGTTTGTGTGTGGCTGGCTGGCTGGCTGGATGGATGACCCATGCTCTTCCAAGGCACAGAGCAGAACACAGAAGATAAGGCGAGGCAGCGAAGCAGATCAGCACTTTCAATCCTCAGAGCAGTCTACTGCAAATAAGAAGGAGACAAGTGCATCTTCTACCCTTATAGTGTTAGTCACACCTGAGGTTCTAGAACCTCCCATTATTTCAACCAACTTCTAGCAGTGCTCTACCAGTCTATCAACATAGCGTGTGACAGATGCAAACGCTGCACCCAAGTCCAACCATCCGCTGAGGTCCTTAATTGAGTTTCCTTAGGGCGTAAAAAAATCACTATCCATTTACACGGTCCAGCCATTCATCTAAATGAGAGACTGTTCACAGGCAGATTAAACCAATCTGCCAGTGTAGGTATGAGGGGGCCCCAATGAAGCCTTAATAATACAATATCAAGTTTGGTGTTTTACAGCCCAAACATGGGCCCAATTACTGTACAAACAAATGATGCAACACACCGTCACAACACGAGACACACTTCCGCTCACCTTAGACGCTGAGATGGTGTCCACTACCGTTGAGGTCACAGCCGTGGAGGACTCGCTGACCATGCTAGGGGGTCTCTGATTGGCCGGTGGCTTGGACATGCGTGATTCTAACCTGCAAGGAACAAATGAAGTTGTATCATGAAGTCGAGCAGTGTTAGTACAGTCCAGAAGAATCCAACCCACAATCACAACAGACACGACAATACAGAACAGTGCAGCCGGTGTAACTCTTGGCAAGACTTTACTGAAGGGAGGATATGACAACATCCTGTCACTGCTATGGTCCCTGTAACAGCCAATGCCTGTGCAGGCCCTCATGGAGCATTTACCCTGAGGCTGGTATGTCTTGTTTCATAAGAGGACAGGGCATGACAAAGACTTGCTCCTAATTCAGGCAAACACCCATTCAGAGAGTGAAAGAGAAGACCGCATGTTAGACCTCCCCATGATATCCACTTCCCTCGTACTTTCACTCTCACTTAGAACCTTACACCAACACCGGACTCCCACACACACACACCCCCCCACACACACACACACATGCAGGATCCCTCCCCTCAGGGTGTGTTCCGACCTCTAGACAGCAGCACCATACTGTAACAGTCCCATCAAGCACATAACACACGCCACACACTCCTCTGAGAGCACTCAGGCCTTTCCACATTACACCTCACACTTCCTCATGACATCAGCACATTGTTGTTATGGCACCAGGAAAGCCACTGTGTGTGTGTGTGTGTGTGGGGGGGGGGGGGGGATACGATGTGTTCCAGCTCACTGACACCGATTCCCAATCAAACGGCAGCCTGTTCTGCAATAAAGGTCCTTTCATCTGGACCACACTCTCCTGGTGCCTGGCGCTAAGTAGCCGGTAAGGACATTCCATTCCAGTTCAAGAGCAGCAAGGTGGCTTCCCTCCCCGCCCACCCCCTCTCTCCTCCCTCCCACCTCCCCCACAGGAGAAGCAGGGATCTAAGGTGGTACTGTAATGGAGGATGGACCAGCCAGCAGCTGCAGGTCATAGACACACTGCTCTGGGCTCCAGTCTACTGGGCATGGGAGAAGAGAGAGAGAGAGGGAAATAGAAGATAAAAAGGAGAGAGACCAGAAGAGAGAGAGAGAGAGAGAGAGAGAGAGAGAGAGAGAGAGAGAGAGAGAGAGTGAGAGAGCTATGGTGATGAGGGACCTCAGAGAGAGAGGGAAGGGTAAGCCCAGGTCTTAGTGAAGCCTGTTTGGCCCGAGGCCTTCTCTAATGAAGTTCAGAAGAATGAAGGAGGGACCTGGGACAGGGTTGTCTCCCCAGCCCTGCTATGTGGGAAATGAGCTGCTTATTAAATTAACCATTCAGCCTTATCATCCATACCGGGAGACATAGGCTGGCAAATAATGAGTGTAATCACAAATGAAAAGCAGTGGGGCGCGGCAGGGCTCCTCCCTAATCCCTCCTCCTGATCTGAGACTTGTCCGTCTCTCAGTCAATGAAACCACAACACAGTCACACCCAAAAGGAGACACCCAGTCAATTCCACACTGTCGACTCTTTGATACTATAATAATAAATAAGGATCTGACTGAATAACAATAGAATGACTGAACGCTGAATAGAATGACTGAACGCTCTGAGACATGGGAGACAGGGAGAAGTCAAGTCCAAATGAAAAGGCGTGCATGTGTTTGGGGGTGTATCACAGTAAAGGGTTCTCTCTTACCATCCGTTATCGAAAGTCAGCGCCAACGGTCGCCTCAAAAGTTGATTTATATGGGTGTGCTGACACAACACACTGTTGATGATGTTACCATGGCAACTTGGAGCAGTGTGTGTGTGATATATGAATGGTGAGGAGGTTGTGTGAGACGAGTGCTTTATCTGGAGCCTGTGTGGAGCGACTCATGCCCAGACACACACACTCATACACACGCTTTTCACGCCTGCTAGAGACCCAGGGGCACTTGTTACGGGCTGCACTGTACATGCTACAGGAACACTGAACACCTTTCAATGAAACAAGCATCCCTTCCTAGTGAGACAAAGGAGACACCAGCAGATATAGCGACACACCGCATCCCCCTAGAAATCCCTGCAGGCTACGGAGGGTTATTTGTTCAGAACAGTCGGTCCAGAACTCTCCGGGCTGGATAAGAACCATTCCGGGGTTCTGAGGGAGGGTCAGCACTGAACTGAAGCAGGCTGGGAGACTGGGCATGATGGGATAGAGCAGGACATTTATGTTACTACGTTTTAGATTCAGTTTTTTGAGTAAAAGATTATATTTATATAAATGGGATAACAACTATAGTTCCTCCACCACCCACGATAGTTAGCATGAGTAAAAGTCAAAGGACAAGAGGACAGTGGCTGACAGCATGTCTGCCGTAGTAGCTGATGCAAGATAAAATACATTATGGAACATGGATAGATTGATGGTAGATGTTATGTATATGTTAGGGTTATGGGCAGTACTTGTGTCACTCGTAGTACATACTAACAGGTGAGTGCTTGGTTCAGCAGTGGGAGGGGTAGGGAGATAAGACAGGCTGGAGGATCAGCCTTAAACTGACGACAGCACAAGGACAGTGATGGAATCTGAACTTTTAGAATAGCACTTGTTAACCACGATGAGCTGATGAAATCAGTTAAGAATGTATGGGAGTGGAGCAAGAAGTGTTGTGGAAATGAAATCCTCCGAGTGTGTGTTTGTGTGGTACTTCACCCAAGGCCTCAAAGACCCAGACAGCCATGAAAGTGCCGCCAACACACAGTCACGCAGGCACATCCATCCACATATGCTTGATATCACTCCCAGAACAGCAGCCAGCCCTTGATATCAGCTAGAGGCTATCTCTTAGAGACACACACCACACAACGTGTGCTGGGACGTGCTGTTCCCCACAAACCAAATAAACCGAGGCCTCTTGAACATGTAGAAGAATCCAGAGAATGGAAAAAGAGGACAATTGTTATTGGCTCCCAAAAAAAAAGTCACTGGCGGACCTGTGTATGGTTGTGTAAAATAGAGACCGTCAGACTGTATACAGAGAATACAGTTCCTCGGTAGAAGAGCAAGCGACCAATGGGAAGCTGCGTCTGACTTCCCCTGGTGAAACCACCACCTCTGGACTCCAGCATTGTTCCATATAGGGATGAAAGAAGCTCCAACTGTGTCCTGTTTTTTCCTGTCCAGGACAGGGCAGGCCGGGGGGGGGGGAAAACGAGCCATAGGAACAATGGAGGAGAAGGTGAAAGGAGGTGGAAAACTCCAGTGGAACAAAACAACCACACATGCTGGCTCCAGGCCAGCCTGCTCACAGGACACTCCCCATGCACCCAGGGAGCCATCACGGTTTATGGGCGGCTTTCATTGTGTTTACCTTCACTGTCTTTTCAACTGGTTCCTGGGAGATTTGCAGAGGGATGCGGAGGACGGGGGCCATATTTCACATCAGAGAGACGCAGGACGGCAGGCGGCGAGGGAGCCGGGCAGGGGAGGAGGAGGGGAGAGGTCTAGGCCCCCGGCCAACAGGGTTACCCATCTGAGAGAGACGGCTTACTCCCTGCAAGCACTGCAGAGCCAGCACAAGCCTAACCCCAGTCTTAGGCCGATCCCCAGTCATAGACCTAGCCCCCGCCCCGGGTACACACTAGTCATTTCATTTCATAACAGCCATTCATTCTGTACTTGCAAACAGGTTTTGCTCTCGGCCAGGCTATAACTCTCATTTAAGGGAAACATGATAAATTATCCTACATTTAATAGGATACATTGCCTGTCTCTCTCTTTCTCCTTCTCTCTCTTTCTCCCTCTCAGGGGTCGAAAGATTACCTGCTCCTAACCCTGGAGGCTTTGACACTCTAATCAATAGTGACCCCAGATCAATACCAAGGCTCCACCTCAGGATCACTCTGGTCCAGGTGGATTAGAGCACTTACTTGTGATCCTCTTGCTCCAATAGTTCTTCCTTGTGTATCTGTTACA